>NC_059221.1:7968557-8123557 GCF_020615455.1 Coregonus clupeaformis | reverse complement strand
GTAGAGCACGGCGCTTGTAACGCCAAGGTTGTGGGTTCGATCCCCGGGACCACCCATACACAAATAAATGTATGCACGCATGACTGTAAGTCGCTTTGGATAAAAGCGTGTGCTAAATGGCATATTATATTACATTATATTATTATTTGTAAAAAAAAAAAGAAATGTAAAAAAGTGAGGAGTTTGCTGGGTTTCTTACAGAAATCCATGAAGGTTTGGAGATTAATTGAGTAGTTAAAGTCCAGACAAATATTCTTCAAATAATCACAGGCCGGGGTAAGCCAATCCAGTTTAAAATCTCCTAAAATAACAAATTCAGGTGACAGAAACAGTTTTTTATTAATATTCAGAAATAATATCAACAGCATTTGTCAGTGCAGCAAGGGGGCGGTAAATCCCCGCTACAAACAAATGTGTATTTTGACATAAGGCCACATCTATAACCGAACACTCAAACTTTTTTGGGATGGTGATACTTCGAGAATATGATGCCACAAGTTGATTTCACACACATAGCCAACCCTCCACCCTTTTTCAGTCTTATCACACCTGAAGATGTAATCAGCAATTGAAATGTCCTTATCCATGATCGAACCCTTGAGCCAGGTTCATTGTTCCCAATATTTCAGGTCTGCTGAGTGCAAACGTGAATGTTGTGAAAATTCTGTGCAAATTTCAGCAAGACTTTACTGTGAACAGTGAGGTTGTACCCGCTTTAAGTTAGTTTTAACAGTGGCCAAGTAGGTTACTGTGGCTATTTGATCATAATGTAGGCCTACAAGAGTGGCCTACCATAAAAAACAATGGAGAAAATGCATCCCATAACATTTGAACATGGAAGTAGCTGTTCTATCATTCAGCCTACAGTAGCAGCCAATGTGTGGTGTTCAATGTAGGCCTACATTCCATGGGACTTTTGAAAAGAACATGCAGGGCTTGACATTAACCTGTTTATCCACTTATCCTTCAGACAAGGAGGTGACTGAAAATGTTGTTGTGTTGTTTGATGCAAGAAACCACTTAACAAAATAAAATGCATTATTATTCCCATACCATTATTACAGAGAATCACACATATTGTGCTACCCTCTGCCCATTGGCTACTTAGCTTTTTCAAGCCTGTCTCAAAATACAACACTGCCCCTTTAAGACAAGAAAAAACTCTTTACCTGACAGGCTTTTCAAAGATGTACAAGTTTTGTGCTCTTGTAGGAAGCAATCACTCCCCTATTGCTGACTACAAATTATCTATAACTGGGCTAATAACTCACTTACTAGCAAAGGATGTGAACAAAATGTGCACACGTGGCTACATGCAGCTCTTGCTCTGATCTCAAAACAAGCGCATCTACTCACGACCACAGCTGGTAACACAGTCCAGATCAAAGTAAACGGCACAGTTCCATATGGCAATGGTCTATTTGCATATAGGCCTACTGCAGCTCTGATTGGGTATGCCGCACTGGTCTGTGTAGAGTATGGGCTGAATCTTGCGCATACTCAGATTCGTTCTGCCTACAACAAAATCTCTTGCAGAGTTTGTTTTGTTTCGGTATGTTGCATTGAAAGTGGCTAATATTGCGTTGATTCTATCACAATTGCCACAGTAAAGGGAAATGTTGATAGTGTAGAAAGTTGAGTGAAGTTCAATCTCGTGTTTCTCTCTGGCTGATATTTATTCTGCATGGAAGGCCCGGGGAGCTGCGTGGCAGTCTCTGGGCTATTGTGCGCCTGCACGCAGCTTAGAGGGAACATTGGCCAGGTCTCCGTGAGAACCAGAATATCAGGCCTTGTATCGTGGACCCAGACATCAAGGTGACAGTGAACCTTAGCCACTCCTCAGACTGTAGGCAGGCCAACATCTCTCACCATCGAGCTGCCCACAATTGATGGTGGTTGTGATGGAATCCAATGGGGAAGGAAGTGGGGGAACGGGATGGGATTGCCTCGTGCAGGGAGGGTGGGGGGCTTTGAGCCAGGCTAGCTTGACTCTCTGCACCAGCAGCAATGGATGGCGTTGGGAGGCGCGGTAGGCTGGTGCTATGGACAGGGTTTGTAGCCACTGGCCGGCTGCCGGCTGTTGGTCAATTACCAGGATCAGAGCCGAGTCCCTGGGCCGTTAGGTCCTCCTCCAGCGGAATTTACAGGATAGATGGAGGATGGTCAGACTGCCTCCCTCCCGACCTCCTACACCTTGCTATTGACCAGTCTCCCAGGGGCATCAGAGTTGAGCTTACCATCTGTCCAGTGGAGTGGAACAGATCTATGCCTACCGACTGGATAAGATGGCGCCGTACTAGAAGATCGCCGTTTTGCGAGCTCCAACCCAACTTTGCTATTTTGTGATTCTTTTGGAGTTTATCTTTGCTTTATTTTCATGAAATGTATCCGCTATCATTTCTTATAACCATCAAGACATTTTGAACATCACATCGGCAGTTACTTACCCAAATTTCAGCTTCAAATTATGACTTCAACTCATCTGCCCTGGGCTCTTTCTGTAATTCCCACCCAATTTTCGGGGTATGCAAGAGGAAATGCCGGCGTTACAGAGGCAGGAGAGGCAGGAGAGGGGAGCCCTGGAGGGATTAAGGCGAAAGGAAAACCATCCACCTCTTTCCTCCATTGGTACAGTCACTTGATAATAAGATGGATGACCGCCGATCGCGGGTTTGCTACCAACGGGACTCTCATAACTGCAATGTTATCTGCTTTTCGAAAGCATGGCTTTCGGACAAGATACCCCCCCATGTTTATCCAACTCGATGGATTCTCCATTCACAGAGTGAATGGAGAATTCGAGAGGGGTTTGCCTCTTCATCAACAATAAATAGTGTGCTGACTCGAGCGCAGTGGTAGTCTCGACCCATTGTTCCCCTGTCTTGGAATACCTGCGACCCTTCTACCTCCCAAAGGAGTTTTCAGCTGTTATTGTGACCGTTGTATACATTCCACTGCAGGACAAGAAATATAACGAGCTGGCACCTAACCAATTACAGTCTAAGCCCTGTCTAAGGTATGTGGAAATGTTTTAAAGTCATACCAAGGATCATTTTGCTATTTGATTTGGAATTTTAAGACCCCTTGAAGTATATAACGATTTCATGAAATGTTTTTTATTTTTTTATTTTGGGGGGGCTCCTTACTGCTATTAGCCCATACAAACACATTGAATAGATGGTCCCCCCAAAAAATATATAATGGAAGTTTTGTTTTGAAGTGTCTGTCCTATATCTGAGAGATATATAAGAAAAATCAGGAAACATTTGTTATTAATTTGGACATGTATTTAAACCCCTTATTTTTGACACTAAACAGTCTCCATACAGTTGAAGTCGGAAGTTTACAAACCCCTTAGCCAAATACATTTAAACTCAGTTTTTCACAATTCCTGACAATTAATCCTTGTAAAAATTCACTGTCTTAGGTCAGTTAGGATCACCACTTTATTTTAAGAATGTGATATGTCAGAATAATAGTAGAGAGAATGACTGATTTTATTTCAGCTTTTCTTTCTTTCATCACATTCCCAGTGGGTCAGAAGTTTACATACACTCAATTAGTATTTGGTAGCATTGCCTTCAAATTGTTTAACTTGGGTCAAACGTTTCGGGTAGCCTTTCACAACCTTCCCACAATAAGTTGGGTGAATTTTGGCCCATTCCTCCTGACAGAGCTCGTCAGGTTTGTAGGCCTCCTTGCTCGCACATGCTTTTTCAGTTCTGCCCACACATTTTCTATTGGATTCAGGTCAGGGCTTTGTGATGGCCACTCCAATACCTTGACTTTGTTGTCTTTAAGCCATTTTGCCACAACTTTGGAAGTATGCTTGGGGTCATTGTCCATTTGGAAGACCCATTTGCGACCAAGCTTTAACTTCCTGACTGATGTCTTGAGATGTTGCTTCAATATAGCCACATAATTTTCCTTCCTCATGATGCCATCTATTTTGTGAAGTGCACCAGTCCCTCCTGCAGCAAAGCACCCCCACAGCATAATGCTGCCATCCCCTTGCTTCACGGTTGGGATGGTGTTCTTCGGCTTGCAAGCATCCCCCTTTTTCCTCCAAACATAACAATGGTCATTATGGCCAAACAGTTCTATTTTTGTTTCATCAGACCAGAGGACATTTCTCCAAAAAGTACGATCTTTGTCCCCATGTGCAGTAGCAAACCGTAGTCTGGCTTTTTTATAGCGGTTTTGGAGCAGTGGCTTCTTCCTTGCTGAGCGGTCTTTCAGGTTATGTCGATATAGGACTTGTTTTACTCTGGATGTAGATAAGTTTGTACCTGTTTCCTCCAGCATCTTCACAAGGTCCTTTGCTGTTGTTCAGGGATTGATTTGCACTTTTCGCACCAAAGTACGTTCATCTCTAGGAGACAGAACGCGTCTCCTTCCTGCACGGTATGACGGCTGCGTGGTCCGATGGTGTTTATACTTGTGTACTATTGCTTGTACAGATGAACGTGGTACCTTCAGGCATTTGGAAATTGCTCCCAAGGATGAACCAGGAGGTCTACAATTTCTTTTCTGAGGTCTTGGCTGATTTCTTTTGATTTTCCCATGATGTTAAGCAAAGAGGCACTGAGTTTGAAGGTAGGCCTTGAAATACATCCACAGGTACACCTCCAATTGACTCAAATGATGTCAATTAGCCTATCAGAAGCTTCTAAAGCTATGACATCATTTTCTGGAATTTTCCAAGCTGTTTAAAGGCACAGTCAACTTAGTGTATGTAAACTTCTGACCCACTGGAATTGTGATACAGTGAATTATAAGTGAAATAATCTGTCTGTAAACAATTGTTGGAAAAATTACTTGTGTCATGCACAATGTAGATGTCCTAACCGACTTGCAAAAACTATAGTTTGTTAACAAGAAATTTGTGGAGTGGTTGAAAAACGAGTTTTAATGACTCCAACCTAAGTGTATCTGCCAACTGTAAACTTCCGACAGGTACATGTTCGTGAGTGTCTCACCTTTCCACAGAGGGGTCATATTAATGTGTAGCCCAAACTGTTCGGACGCTGCAGACAGAAGTTGGCAGATCGGCTGTACCAACTTCAGACGAGTCCCAAGACGCTTGTGGAGGTCATAGAGCAAAACCTGAGAACACCATCGTGTTCAAGAGAGTCCAAACCGGACAAACCGTTCGGACACTACAGGCGATTTTGTGAGAAGACCAATTTTTGGGATGTATCATGGTCTCACAAACACCGCTCTAGCTCTGTCACCTTTCACCGCAGATGCGGAAGTACGACAGATTTTATGTGGATTCTTTTATTATGCTAATTAGATTGATGTGTAGCTCTCGAAGTCGATAAACTGTATATTGATAACCAACTGTTCCGAGACACCAAGACTACTCCATGGCTATTCTATATAATACAAAGTTCCTATAGAGGAGTCGAATAATGGAATACACCCAATACTTTCCACGGTAGGGATTGTAATAAAATAATATATAGGAAAACAATAAAACACAACAATTGATAAAGAAATAAACTACAAATACACTATACCATTCAAGATGGGAAATGTTGTAAAATAATTAGTATTCGGCTTTCTATTTATAGTATTTATAAATGGATAAAAGACAGCATTAGAAGAAAGAATAATTATTGTAATTAATGAAGAATTATACAATTACACAAAAGTACTCGAAAGCCTGAAATTAGGTAAGAATCAACATGGTAAGGATAAAAACACAGAGGACATAGAAGGCACAGTATGTGGGTATGTGTGGGTGTATTGTGGTGGAAGGTGGGGTGTGTGTGTTTTTGTGTTTGGAAAAGTGTGGAGTTAAGTGAGTGAAAAAGGAAAATGGTTGGAAATGCCAGAGCCCATGTGTGTCTGCGAGCAGGACTTGTGACAGAGAGATCTTTCTATTTTGTGCAGATATAATTGGTTTTAAAATGTATATCCCATAACAATAGTTTTATTTATTTATTTATTTATTGTCCTATCATGATGGAACAATCCCAAACCCTATACCCTAGACACCCACCTGAGCGACCCATACACTAAGGAGAAGTCCTGATATGTTTTTTTAGGCCTATTGCAGGTAGCGTATACGCAGCCAAGACAGAAAGATAAATGCAGTCAGAGACCCACTAAAGCAGCACCGCCCAAGAGTCTGAGCCTCACCTGGCAGGATTAGTCCTGCAAAGCCAAAGCCCCCGGAATGGTGAGCGTAATATATTTTCTTTTCTCAAAGCTGCTAATGAGAACCTTGAAGACCTTGTACCTAGCCAGTGGGAATTACGGTTGGGTGCCTCCACCCAGGTAGTGGCAGTGCTGGCAACACTAGCTGCATTAACCCATGGGGAGAGGGTCACACTAGGACAATCAGAGATGGGGCAAATTATTGTGGCCCAGGTGGCACAAAATAATCAAAGGTCTGACTGCGTAGAGATGCATGGGAAAATGGTCACAACAGTGGACCAGCGTGTGTGTGTTTCATGGGAAGGGGGTGTATCTGAGCTCCATCAGCTAGGACTTGACATTGGTTAATCAAAGTTCCCCATTCTTGCTCAATTTTGCATGCCTTCTCATACCGCTACAACTGTATATGCAAGTTGTGTAGGTATCCCACATCTGTTGCTGTGGGGAAATGATGTTAAGAACAATATAGGATGAATCACAATAATTGTTTGCCAAAATAATAATTGTTTGCGAAAATGTAATTTTTTTAATGGCAATCCTGGTTCTAGGTAACAATCCTTCGCATTAACTGCCTATATTATCACGCATATTATTCATATATACAGTGGGGGAAAAAAGTATTTAGTCAGCCACCAATTGTGCAAGTTCTCCCACTTAAAAAGATGAGAGGCCTGTAATTTTCATCATAGGTACACGTCAACTATGACAGACAAAATGAGATTTTTTTTCTCCAGAAAATCACATTGTAGGATTTTTTATGAATTTATTTGCAAATTATGGTGGAAAATAAATATTTGGTCAATAACAAACGTTTCTCAATACTTTGTTATATACCCTTTGTTGGCAATGACACAGGTCAAACGTTTTCTGTAAGTCTTCACAAGGTTTTCACACACTGTTGCTGGTATTTTGGCCCATTCCTCCATGCAGATCTCCTCTAGAGCAGTGATGTTTTGGGGCTGTCGCTGGGCAACACGGACTTTCAACTCCCTCCAAAGATTTTCTATGGGGTTGAGATCTGGAGACTGGCTAGGCCACTCCAGGACCTTGAAATGCTTCTTACGAAGCCACTCCTTCGTTGCCCGGGCGGTGTGTTTGGGATCATTGTCATGCTGAAAGACCCAGCCACGTTTCATCTTCAATGCCCTTGCTGATGGAAGGAGGTTTTCACTCAAAATCTCACGATACATGGCCCCATTCTTTCCTTTACACGGATCAGTCGTCCTGGTCCCTTTGCAGAAAAACAGCCCCAAAGCATGATGTTTCCACCCCCCATGCTTCACAGTAGGTATGGTGTTCTTTGGATGCAACTCAGCATTCTTTGTCCTCCAAACACGACGAGTTGAGTTTTTACCAAAAAGTTCTATTTTGGTTTCATCTGACCATATAACATTCTCCCAATCCTCTTCTGGATCATCCAAATGCACTCTAGCAAACTTCAGACGGGCCTGGACATGTACTGGCTTAAGCAGGGGGACACGTCTGGCACTGCAGGATTTGAGTCCCTGGCGGCGTAGTGTGTTACTGATGGTAGGCTTTGTTACTTTGGTCCCAGCTCTCTGCAGGTCATTCACTAGGTCCCCCTGTGTGGTTCTGGGATTTTTGCTCACCGTTCTTGTGATCATTTTGACCCCATGGGGTGAGGTCTTGCGTGGAGCCCCAGATCGAGGGAGATTATCAGTGGTCTTGTATGTCTTCCATTTCCTAATAATTGCTCCCACAGTTGATTTCTGCAAACCAAGCTGCTTCCCTATGTCAGATTCAGTCTTCCCAGCCTGGTGCAGGTCTACAATTTTGTTTCTGGTGTCCTTTGACAGCTCTTTGGTCTTGGCCATAGTGGAGTTTGGAGTGTGACTGTTTGAGGTTGTGGACAGGTATCTTTTATACTGATAACAAGTTCAAACAGGTGCCATTAATACAGGTAACGAGTGGAGGACAGAGGAGCCTCTTAAAGAAGAAGTTACAGGTCTGTGAGAGCCAGAAATCTTGCTTGTTTGTAGGTGACCAAATACTTATTTTCCACCATAATTTGCAAATAAATTCATAAAAAATCCTACAATGTGATTTTCTGGAGAAAATAAATCTCAATTTGTCTGTCATAGTTGACGTGTACCTATGATGAAAATTACAGGCCTCTCATCTTTTTAAGTGGGAGAACTTGCACAATTGGTGGCTGACTAAATATTTTTTTCCCCCACTGTGTGTGTGTGTGTGTGTGTGTGTGTGTGTGTGTGTGTGTGTGTGTGTATGTGTATGTATATATATATATATATATATAAAAGTACCAGTCAAAGGTTTGGACACCTACTCAGTCAAGGGTTTTTCTTTATTTTTTAAAACTATTTTCTACATTGTAGAGTAATAGTGAAGACATCAAAACTATGAAATAACACATATGGAATCATGAAGTAAACAAAAAAAGTGTTAAACAAGTCAAACTTTTGACTGGTACTGTATATCAAAATAAATAATTGCCTTAAGTTGATTCTCTATATTCGACTACCTTTTGATTACCTCAAATTTTTTGAAAAGTTGGTATTTTCAAATGAACTACAAAATACAACTATTTTCTGACCAGATCTGACGAATACCCATAGTTTGTGCTAGTAGCGTAGGTATTTGGTGCATAGGTTATTTCAAAGATATTGTTATAAATCATTGATTCATTTTTATGAATGACATTTATTTCTTTTTAGCTAACGCCGAGTGAGGAGGCGTTTCTATGGAATTACGCAGGCGTGGTCCACGCTCAGATGAGCCAACTACCGCAGCACAACATGGACCAGGGTAAGCGCTCGCGCGCGCACACACACACAACAGATAGTAAAGCACTATGTATAACAGATTTTATTGTCTGCCATGTGGAAGTGCGATTTCTTTTAGCCTTATTCATTAAATGTTTTTTATCTGCAATGTTGTAAATGTTTCACCTTAGTGAACACACCCCTGATCGCTGGTCTACCAGCCCTGGGGAATTACTCACCAGACCGACAGGCTGTCTGGGTGGAGCTATCTTGTAGGACTATTATGAAAAGATTAGCTGGTTTATACAATGTGTTGTTAGGCAGCATTTAGTCTCGCGTTGCCATACTTCCAAAATCATGTCGTTGTCACACGTCTCTTGGAGGTCTGGAGAATGTTCTATTGCAAAAACGATTTGAATGGTCCGCTGAATGGCAAGATTGTGATTGGATGTTACATTTCAAGAACCCTCCCCCCACACACCCGTAGAAGGGATCCTGTGTGTTATGTGCGTCACTGTTTTCCGTCCGGGTAGTTGTTGCCTATGCTAGTTTCAGGTGCTAGTTTTCATATTATCAAGTGTGGCCGACAGTCTGCGATTTTTTATATTTTATTGAAATTGAAAGTGAATTACGCTGGTAAAGTCAAACGTCACAACACATTCTAAACCGTTCTGGTGACTAACACTTTTTTCCTTGTCTCCATTCGTCCACATGGCTGCTGGCTGCACTTTGCTACCACCTAAAATATCATGAAGATTGCCCATTTATTTTGTTTTTGTAAGGACTCAAAAAGATTGAGGCAGTAGGAGAACCTATTAAAGTAAGTAAATACATGTACAAAAAATATATTTAAATGTAAAAAGCTATGCATTATCAGCTAGCTAGTAGGCCACTTTATAAGCTTACTCAACTGAGCCTTTAGCTAGCTAGGTAACTTTACACACGGTTTAGCTAAGTTAATTAAATGCCATCAGCTAGCTAACTTCCTATAAGCTAGCTTTCTTGATGTAATCATTGTAAATAACAGCCATGGAAGAAGGTGAAATTGCAGCTCCAGCTGTCAGTAAAGGTAGAGTATAGGATACTGGATAGGGCATGTCAATTTGTGTGAGGACATTATGAAAAGATTATCCAGTCCCTTTAGGGTTAAACTTTTGAGGAGAGAGATAATTGCAACATAATATTCTGTGCTGTCTAATTTGAGTATAATGAAGCCTGTTTCTTTGTGATGTTTTTTGTCCTCAGATATGGAAAGCTGTGAAAGCCTGTTTGCAGATGAAGAGAGGTCCCAATAAACTATGGGTCTATCCTATATGCCATGGGTTATAAAGTGCCTTCAGAAATTATTCACACCCCTTTACTTTTTCCACATTTTCTCTTACAGCCTGAATTTAAAATGGATACAATTTTGATTTTGTGTCACTGGTCTACACACAATACCCCATAATGTCAAAGTTTAATTATGTTTTTAGACATTTTGGGAAATTAATAAAACATGAAAAGCTGAAATGTCTTGAGTCAATAAGTATTTAACCCCTTTGTTATGGCAAGCCTAAATAAGTTCAGGAGTAAACAAGCCACATCAACACCATCATCCTGGAAACCCTAGACCCACTCCAATTTGCATACCGCCCTAACATATCCACAGATGACGTAATCTCAATCGCACTCCACACAGCCCTTTCCCACCTGGAAAAAGGGAACACCTATGTGAGAATGCTGTTAATTGACTACAGCTCAGCGTTCAACACCATAGTGCCCACAAAGATCATCACTTAGCTAAGGACCCTGGGACTAAACACCACCCTCTGCAACTGGATCCTGTACTTCCTGATGGGCCGCCCCCATGTGGTAAAGGTAGGCAACAACACATCTGCCACGCTGATCCTCAACACGGGGGCCCCTCAGGGCTGCGTGCTTAGTCCCGTCCTGTACTCCCTGTTCACCGATGACTGCGTGGCCAAGCACGACTCCAACACCATCATTAAGTTGGCTGACGACACAACTGTGGTAGGCCTGATCACTGACAACGATGAGACAGCCTATAGGGAGGAGGTCAGAGTCCTGGCAGTGTGGTGCCAGGACAACAACCTCTCCCTCAACATGAGCAAGACAAAGGAGATGATCGTGGACTACAGGAAAAGGAGGGCCGAACACGACCCCATTCACATCAATAGGGCTGTAGTGGAGCTGGTCGAGAGTTTGAAGTTCCTTGGTGTCCACATCACCAACAAACTATCACGGTCCAAACACACCAGTCATGAAGAAGGAACGACAAAGCCTTTTCCCCTCAGGAGAAAGATTTGGCATGGTTCCCCAGATCCTCAAAGTTCTACAGCTGCACCATCGAGAACATCCTGACCGGTTGCATCACCGCCTGGTATGTCAACTGCTCGGCGCTACAGAGGGTAGTGCTTATGGCCCAGTACATCACTGGAGCCAAGCTTCCTGCCATCCAGGACCTATATACTAGGCAGTGTCAGAGGAGGCCCAAAAACTTGTAAAAGACTCCATTCACCCAAGTCATAGACTGTTCTCTCTGTTACCGCACGCCAAGCGGTACCGCAGCGCCATGTCTATGTCCAAAAGGCTCCTTCACATCTTCTACCCCCAAGCCATAAGACTGCTGAACAATTAATCAAATGGCCACCTGGACTATTTTTATTGACACCACCCCCACTTTGTTTTTACACTGCTGCTACTCGCAGTTTCTTATCCATGCATAGTCACTTTACCTACATGTACAAATTACCTCGACTAACCTGTACCCCCGCACATTGCCTCAGTACCGGTACCCCCTCATTATTGTTTTTTTGTATATATATTTTTTATACTTTCGTTTATTTAGTAAATATTTTCTTAACTCTATTTTCTTAAAACTGCATTGTTGGTTAAGGGCTTGTAAGTAAGCATTTCACAGTAAGGTCTACACCTGTTGTATTTGGCGCATGTGACAAATACAATCTGATTTGATTGATTTTTTTCGACCTTAAAATGAGTAACACATCCATGGCCACATTTTAATGTTAGCCTACTGTAACTATAAATATCTTCTTATGCAATCATAAAAAGTATGCATGTTCAAAACAGCATTCAAAGGTCCCAGGTCTGTGGAGATCTTTACAATTGCTGCAATAATCTGTGCAGAATTTTGAACAGCATTGATCACCTCCACTATGTACTTTTAATGTAATCTCAACTGCAATCCAGGACATTTGGTTATGCTATCAGATGAAGCACAGTCATAAAACATGAAGTTGTACAAAATATCTTACATTGTATTCCCATTTGAACTTTGTTGTGCTTTTAAATGGTTGAAAGTGCAGTGTTAACACATTGTGAATTCAACAAACTTCTGTCTGTCTTTTTGAGTGGGTGAATAAAGGTTGACATCTCATTGATCAACATCGCAACCAAATATTATCCACATTTCCAAGTTGAAATGACATGGTGTGCCCAGTGGGTTGATATGAGCATTGAAGATAAATTACAATCAGTAAAAGAAATCAAGCTTGCTAACTAACCCTCTTTTCCCAATGTCAATCATGTGTTTAGGAAGCACTGTAACTAACTAGCTCGTTTACAATTTGTGATGATGAGTGAGTGTGTTGTTACAGTAATAAATAGGGCTATGCATTTGTAATGTTATGAATTTCTAGATATTAATTATGAAAGTCATCTTTTTTTTAAAGAGGGGTGCCCTTTTCTCATTTTGGGCACATGCCCCCTGAAAGGTCTGTGCACGGCCCTAGCAACAGCAGATTTCCCACTAAAGTTGCTTACCAACTCCTTTTGTTTTACAGCCGACATTCCAGTACCATGTGCGTATGTACCAGCAGGGTGCATCATTGGGCTGTAGGCCTATATCATCAAACTTAAGCTACGCGCCATTGATTCTCTAGTTGAAATAGCTATTGGTATTTCCATTTTCGTTTAAGATTCTTAGGCTACAGTGCCTTCAGAAATGATTCACACCCCTTGACTTTTTCCACATGTTGTGTTACAGCTTGAATTTAAAATGGATTAAATAGAGATGTTGTGTCACTGGCCTATACACAAACCCCAAAATGTCAAAGTGGAATTATGTTTTTAGAAATGTTGACAAATTAATTGAAAATGAAAAGCTGAAATGTCTTCAGTCAACAAGTATTCAACCCCTTTCTAATGGCAAGCCTAAAGAAGTTTAGGAGTAAAAATGTGCTTAACAAGTCACATAAGTATTCAAGTTGTTTGCAATAATAGTGTTTAACATGATTGTTGAATGACTACCTCATCTTTGTACCCCACACATACAATTATCTCTAAGATCCCTCAGTTGAGCAAGCAGGGAATTTCAAACAGATTCAACCACAGAGACAGGGAGGTTTTCCAATGCCTCGCAAAGAAGGGCACCTATTGGTAGATGGGTAAAAAAAACCAATAACTGACATTGAATGTCCCTCATAATGACAAAGCGAAAACAGGTTTGTACATTTGCATTTTTGCATTTTTGCAAATGTATTACAAATAAACAACAGAAATACCTTATTTACATAAGTATTCAGACCCTTTGCTGTGAGACTCGAAATTGCATCCTGTTTCCATTGATCATCCTGGAGATGTTTCTACAACTTGATTGGAGTCCACCTGTGGTAAATTCAATTGATTGGACATGCTTTGGAAGGCACACACCTGTCTATATAAGGTACCACAGTTGACAGTGCATGTCAGAGCAAAAACCAAGCCGTTAGGTTGAAGGAATTGTCCGTAGAGCTCCAGGACAGAATTGTGTCGAGGCACAGATCTGGGGAAGGATGGCGGTGGCAGCATCATGCTGTGGGGATGTTTTTCAGTGGTAGGGACTGGGAGACTAGTCAGGATTGAGGTAAAGATGAATGGAGCAAAGTACAAAGAGATCCTTGATGAAAACCTGCTCAGGACCTCAGACTGGAGTGAGGTTCACCTTCCAACAGGACAACGACCCTAAGCACACAGCCAAGACAAAGCAGGAGTGGCTTCGGGACAAGTCTCTGAATGTCCTTGTGTGACCCAGCCAGAGCCCGAACCCGATAGAACATCTCTGGAGAGACCTGAAAATAGCTGTGTAGCAACGCTCCCCATCCAACCTAACAGAGCTTGAGAGGATCTGCAAAGAAGAAAGGGAGAAACTCCCCAAATACAGGTGTACCAAGCTTGTAGCGCCATACCCAAGACTCAATGCTGTAATCGCTGCCAAAGGTGCTTCAACAAAGTAGTGAGTAAATGGTCTGAATACTTATGTAAATGTGATATTTCAGTAAAAAAATGATTATACATTTGCAAAAATGTCTAAAAACCTGTTTTTGTTTTGTTATTATGGGGTATTGTGTGTAGTTGATGAGGGGGAAAAACAATTTAATCTGTTTTTAGAATAAGGCTGTAACGGAACAGAATGTGGAAAAAGTCAAGGGGTCTGAATACTTTCCAAATGCACTGTATCTGTAAAGTCCCTCAGTCGAGCAGTGCATTTCAAAGACAGATTCAACCACAAAGACCAGGGAGGATTTCCAATACCTTGCAAAGAAGGGCACCTAATGGTAGATGGGTAAAAATAAAAAAGCAGACATTGAATATCCCTTTGAGCATGGTGAAGTTATTAAATACACTTTTGTATGGTGTATCAATACACCCAGTCACTACTAGGATACAGGCATCCTTCCTAACTCAGTTGCCAGTATTTGTAAATAGCCACAGGATGGTTTTTCAATACCATCAATACCGTTGAAACACTTTCTTTGAAGTTTTCCAATAATGTTTTTATATTTGTAGCTACTTTGTAAGTAAATACATTTTGTAGCTTACCGTAGTTCCCCCGAACAGTTAGCCAGTCACGTGTTTGTGTGTAAATCGCACAAAGCGGGAGCGAGTCCAGCTGTGTATTGACAGGTGATGTCACATTGTATAATGATTAGAAGACAGGCGCAGGAATACGTATTAGGGGTTTTATTACTCCACCCAACACAAATCAAATCAAATTGTATTTGCCACATGCGCCAAATACAACAGGTGTAGACCTTACAGTGAAATGCTTACTTACAAGCCCTTAACCAACAATGCAGTTTTAAGAAAATAGAAAAAGTAAAAAATAACAATAGCAAATAATTAGAGCAGCAGTAAAAGAACGTGTGTGTATGTGTGTGTGTATATGTGTGTGTGTGTGTATGTATGTATGTATGTGTGTGTATATATATATATATATATATATACACACACACACACACACAAAAGGGATGTAACCCAAACAAAGAGTGAGGTATAACCTCTACACAATACACGGGACGAGACCCGTAAACAACCAGAGCACAATACACAGTACTCACGAGACCAACGGACTTGGGACAATAATCGACAATGGGGAACAGGGGGCACATATATACACATACTAATCAGGGGGAATGGGTACCAGGTGTGCTTAATGAGACAAGACAGTCCGGGGTTGGTGGTAATGATCCATGTCAGTTACGCCTAGAAAGCCGGTGACGTAGACCTCCGGAACTGGTGAACGGACTGAGCAGCAGTACCGGGGGGATCCGTGACAGTGCCCCCCCCCCACCCCCACAGGGACGCGTTGCGGGTTGTTCAGGTCGCTGACGGTGAAAATCCCTGGTCACTGAAGCAACCAGAATGTCCACCGCAGGAACCCAGCACCGCTCCTCTGGGCTGTACCCCTCCCAGTCGATGAGGTACTGGAGACACCCCGCCCGACGCCTCGAATCCAGGGCTTCGCGGACTGAGTACGCCGGACCTCCCTCAATGTCCAGAGGAGGAGGCGGGGCATCACTGGGTCCAGCCTCAGCGAGGGGACCAGGCATCACTGGCCTGAGGAGAGACACATGAAATGTCGGGTTAATGCGGTAATCAGCAAGGAGTTGCAAACAGTACCCTCTTCAGGTCTTTAAACGGCCCCACAAACCACAGGTTCTGGGTGGAGAGCCAGACCCAGTCGCCTGGAGAGAAAACAGGTGCCTCATTGCGGTGGCGGTCAGCCTGTTCCTTGTGCCAACACACTGGCCCGCTGGAGACGAGTGTGCGCAGCGTTCAAGATCTCCTCAGCGCCCGAAACCACTCGTCCACCGCAGGGGCCTCGGTCTGGCTCGGATGCCAAGGTGCCAGGGCCGGCTGATACCCCAACACGCACTGGAAAGGAGTGAGGTTAGTGGAGGAGTGGCAGAGGGAATTCTGCGTGTACTCAGCCCAAGGTAGAAAATCCGCCCACTCCACCGGCCGGTCCTGACAGTAACACCTCAGGAACCTGCCCACTTCCTGATTGACCCTCTCCACCTGCCCATTAGCTTGAGGACGATACCCGGAGGTGAGACTGACCGTGACCCCTAGGCGTTCCATGAACGCTTTCCATATGCGTGAGGTGAACTGAGGACCACGGTCTGACACAATGTCCTCCAGGATCCCGTAGTGCCGGAAGACGTGCGTAAAAAGGGCCTCCGCGGTTTGCATGGCCGACGGGAGCCTAGGCAGAGGAAGGAGGAAACAAGCTTTGGTAAACCAGTCCACAACGACGAGAACGGTGGTGTTTCCCTGAGAGGGGGGGGAGGTCAGTGACAAAGTTCACCGAGAGGTGAGACCAGGGTCGTTGTGGAACCGGCAGTGGAAGGAGCTTTCCATAATGGATGTGTCTGAGTGTCTTAAACTGGGCACAGATGGAGCAGGAAGAGACGTAAACCCGGACGTCCCTAGCCAAGGTGGGCCACCAGTACTTCTCAGTCAGGCAGGCGATGGTACTGCCTACCCCAGCATGACACGACACAGGCGCCGTGTGCGCCCAGGAATAAGCCTAGATAATTTTTTTGCTTTATTACATACAGCCAGAAATAACTTTTGGATATCAGAACATCGGTAACTCACCAGCATTCCAACCAGAAATATGACTTTCCCGAATTGGATCCTTTGTTCGTACCCTCCAAGGCAATTGAACTTATCCCTGAGGCTGCTCCAAGTCGCCGCTGGCAGAGAAGAGGTATTCGAAGTGGACTTCTGGTCCAACTCAGGAGGCGTGCACACCATCCATTTGCTTTTGAGTATATTACTCGCTAATGTTCAGTCCCTGGACAATAAAGTAGACAAGCTCAGGGCGAGGATCTCCTTCCAGAGAGACATCAGGGACTGTAACATATTCTGTTTCACGGAATCATGGCTCTCTCCGGATATACTGTCCCCGTCCATACAGCCAGCTGGGTTCTCAGTACATTGTGTAGATGGGAGTAAAGAACTCTCCGGGATGGCGGAGGTGTATGTTTCATGATTAACTACTCATTGTGTGATTGTGGTAATGTACAGGAACTCAAGTCCTATTGTTCACCCAACCTAGAATATCTCCAAAGCAAATGCCAACCGCATTACCTCCCAAGAGAATTATCTTCGGTTATCGTCACAGCCATGTATATTCCCAAGTCGATACTACTACGGCCCTCAAGGAACTACATTGGACTTTGTGCAAACTGGAAGCCGCATATCCTGAAGCAGCATTTATTGTAGCAGGGAAATTTAAAGCAAATTCTAGGAAAACGCTATCGAAGTTCTATCAACACATTGCCTGTAGTACTCACGCTTCAAAAACTCTCGACCATTGTTACTCTCCCTTCCGGGATGGCTACAAGGCACTACCCTGCCCTACCTTCGGCAAATCAAATCACGACTCCATTCTGCTCCTCCGTTCCTATAGGTAGACACTCAAACAGGAAGTACAAGTGCTAAGGTTTATTCAACGCAGGTCTGACCAATGGGAATCCATGCTTCAAGATTGTTTTGATCACGCAGACTGGGACATGTTCCGGGTTGCCTCTGAGAATAACACTGACGTATACACTGACACGGTGACCGAGTTCATAAGGACGTGTATAGGGCATGTTCCCACTGTGACCATTAAAATCTACCCAAACCAAAAACCATGGATACAGTGCCTTGCAAAAGTATTCATCTCCCTTGGCGTTTTTCCTATTTTGTTGCATTACAACCTGTAATTTAAATGGACTTTTATTTGGATTTCATGTAATGGACATACACAAAAACTGGAATGGAATGGCTGTCATACATGTAGAGATGCTGATTTAAGAAACATTTGCAGTAGTCTCTTAATTTTTTCCACGGCACCATGAAGACCAAGGAGCTCTCCAAACAGGTCAGGGACAAAGTTGTGGAGAAGTACAGATCAGGGTTGGGTTATAAAAAAAATATCAGAAACTTTGAACATCCCACGGAGCACCATTTAAATCCATTATAAAAAAAATTGAAAGAATATGGCACCACAACAAACCTGCCAAGAGGGCCGCCCACCAAAACTCAAGGACCAGGCAAGGAGGGCATTAATCAGAGGCAACAAAGAGACCAAAGATAACCCTGAAGGAGCCGCAAAGCTCCACAGCGGAGATTGGAGTATCTGTCCATAGGACCACTTTAAGCCGTACACTCCACAGAGCTGGGCTTTACGGAAGAGTGGCCAGAAAAAAGCCATTGCTTAAAGAAAAAAAGAAGCAAACAATGTTTGCCAAAAGCCATGTGGGAGACTCCCCAAACATATGGAAGAAGGTACTCTGGTCAGATGAGACTCAAATTGAGCTTTTTGGCCATCAAGGAAAACGCTATGTCTGGCGCAAACCCAACACCTCTCATCACCCCGAGAACACCATCCCATGTTTTTTATCGGCAGGGACTGGGAAACTGGGAGACAGAACGCGTCTTGTTCCTGAGCGGTATGACCGCTGCGTGGTCCCATGGTGTTTATACTTGCGTACTATTGTTTGTACAGATGAACGTGGTACCTTCAGGGGTTTGGAAATTGCTCCCAAGGATGAACCAGACTTGTGGAGGTCTACACATTTTTTGGGGCTGATTTCTTTTGATTTTTCCCATGATGTCAAGCAAAGAGGTACTGAGTTTGAAGGTAGGCCTTGAAATACAGCCACAGGTACAACTCCAATTGACTCAAATTATGTCAATTAGCCTATCAGAAGCTTCTGAAGTCATGACATCATTTTCTGGAATTTTCCAATCTGTTTAAAGGCACAGTCAACTTAGTGTATGTAAACTTTTGACCCACTAGAATTGTGGTACAGTGAATTATAAGTGAAATAATCAGTTTGTAAACAATTGTTGGAAAAATTACTTGTGTCATGCACAATGTAGATGTCCTAGCCGACTTGCCAAAACTATAGTTTGTTAACAAGTAATTTGTGGAGTGGCTTAATGGCTCCAACCTAAGTGTATGTAATCTTCCGACTTCAACTGTGTGTGTAAAAGTACAAGAATGGAATTAAGAAATTTATAATATTAGCACGAGCAATGTCGGAGTCCGAAGTGTTTGTGTGTACACACACACACTTCGGACTCCGACATTGCTCGTGCAAGTATTATACATTTCTTAATTCCATTCTTGTACTTTTAGATTTGTGTGAAATGTTAGAGATGACTACACTGTTGGAGCTAGGAACACAAGCATTTCGCTACACCTGCAATAACATTTGATTTGATTACTTGTGCTAATTTTCTTCGCTTTCTGGTAACAGATGCCCAATGGTCTTTTGGGGTTTGGCGCCCCCTTGTGTACTAAAATGGTAATACCGTAAATCCCGGAAAGAGAGAAGGACGGTATGAAGATATGAAAATCTAGAAACCGGCCAACCCTAGATGCCGGAGAGGAAGGAAACCACTTAGAGATTTCACAATGAGGCCAATGGTGACTTTAAAACCGTTACAGCGTTTAAAGGCTGTGATAGGAGAAACTGAGGATGGATCAACAACATTGTAGTTACTTCACAATACTAACCTAAATGACCGAGTGAAAAGAAGGAACAAGTATGCTGTTTGCAATAAAGTAAAACTGCAAGAAAATGTGGTAAATAAATTAACTTTATGTCCTGAATTCAAAATCAAATCAAATCAAATTGTATTTGCCGAATACAACAGGGGTAGACCTTACAGTGAAATGCGGTGGTAAAGTATTTTCTAAAATAAACTGAAGTAAAAAAATATATATACACTACCAGTCAAAAGTTTGGACACCTACTCATTTAAGGGTTTTTCTTTATTTTTATTATTTTCTACATTGTAGAATAACAGTGAAGACATCAAAACTATTAAATAACACCTATGGAATCATGTAGTAACCAAAAAAGTGTTAAACAAATCAAAATAAATTTTATATTTGAGATTCTTCAAATAGCCACCCTTTGCCTTGATGACAGCTTTGCACACTCTTGGCATTCTCTCAACCAGTTTCATGAGGTAGTCACCTGGAATGCATTTCAATTAACAGGTGTGCCTTGTTAAAAGTTAATTTGTAGAATTTCTTTCCTTCTTAATGCGTTTGAGCCAATCAGTTGGGTTGTGACAAGGTAGGGGTGGTATACATAAGATAGCCCTATTTGGTAAAAGACCAAGTCCGTATTATGGCAAGAACAGCTCAAATAAGAAAGAGAAACGACATTCCATTATTACTTTAAGACATGAAGGTCAGTCAGTACGGAAAATGTCAAGAACTTTGAACGTTTCTTCAAGTGCAGTTGCAAAAACCATCAAGCGCTATGATGAAACTGGCTCTCATGAGAACCGCCACAGGAATGGAAGACCCAGAGTTACCTCTGCTGCAGAGGATAAGTTCATTAGAGTTACCAGCCTCAGAAATTGCAGCCCAAATAAATGCTGCAGAGAGTTCAAGTAACAGACACATCTCAACATCAACTGTTCAGAGAGGACTGTGTAAATCAGACCTTCATGGTCGAATTGATGCAAAGAAACCACTACTAAAGGACACCAATAATAAGAAGAGACCTGCTTGGTCCAAGAAACACGAGTAATGGACATTAGACCGGTGGAAATATGTCCTTTGGTCTGGATTCCAAATTGGAGATTTTTGGTTCCAACTGCCGTGTCTTTGTGAGACGCGGTGTGGGTGAACGGATGATCTTCGCATGTGTAGTTCCCACCGTAAAGCATGGAGGAGGAGGTGTTATGGTGTGGGGGTGCTTTGCTGGTGACACTGTCTGATTTATTTAGAATTCAAGGCACACTTAACCAGCATGGCTACCACATCGTTCTGCAGCGATACGCCATCCCATCTGGTTTGGGCTTAGTGGGACTATCATTTGTTTTCCAACAGGACAATGGCCCAACACACCTCCAGGCTGTGTAAGGGCTATTTTACAAAGAAGGAGATTGATGGAGTGCTACATCAGATGACCTGGCCTCCACAATCCCCCAACCTCAACCCAATTGAGATGGTTTGGGATGAGTCAACGGCAGGGTGAAGGAAAAGCAGCCAACAAGTGCCCAGCATATGTTGGAACTCCTTAAAGACTGTTTGAAAACCATTCCAGGTGAAGCTGGTTGAGAGAATGCTAAGAGTTTGCAAAGCTGTCATCAAGGCTATTTGAATAATCTCAAATATAAAATATATTTTGATTTGTTTAACACTTTTTTGGTTACTACATTATTCCATATGTGTTATTTCATAGTTTTGATGTCTTTACTATTTTTCTAAAATGTAGAAAATAGTAAAAATAAAGAAAAACCCTTGAATGAGTAGGTGTGTCCAAACTTTTGACTGGTAGTGTGTGTGTATATATATATATCTCTCTCTATCAAAGAAAAAATCACAAACATATCTCAAATGAACAATATGCAACCATTCAAACAACTCCATTAGCATGAGTAGACATTTTTTATTTCACTTACTAGTCTAAAGTGGCGTCCTCTCCTTCCAAAAACATATCTTCAGCTGTTGAGTCTAAACTATATTCAGTAAGTCCTCATCTACTGGTTCTGTGACACTTTCCCGGTCGATTTCTGATATAATCCCGTCCTCATCTGTATACCTGGACTTAGATTTAGCTTTTCCAGTATTAGTTGCCATATTGTACTTTCAAAATCTGCAGTAAACTTTGTTTACTATATCGAGCTGTGCGTAACGCGATGCGCCACTTCCTTGTTTAGATTTCCAATGGACACTAAACCGTGTTGCGCGCGTGCTGATTTTCCTCAACCAAAGGACCATCTCATACTCCTGTAAATCTTAGCTCATTGGCTATCTAGCTAGCTATGTTTCAGAATGATAGGTTGTTATTGGACCAAGATACAGTCAAACAAGTGAACACCGCCCGCCTCATTGGTGCGTAATCATGTCAGTTCTTGGTGGGCTCAATAGCTTTTGTGTAACCTATACATCATGCAGAATGAGGATCGCAGAAAAATCTAACTTGACTGGGTGAAACAAGGTGTAGCGTTTATATTATGTCAATGTTTTGTTGCAAGTTGAAACTGTCGGAATTTAGGCGAAACGCTGTATACAACACGGATCTTGTTAGGATATAAAAATTGATTTTATCAAACAAAACAACTCTACATTTTATCTCTGGGACCTTCAGGATGACAAATCAGAGCAAGATTACTGAATGTAAGTACATTATTTACCTTCAGAGGTGAGTGTATCAAACCAGTTGCCTTGATAAAAGTGTTTTGTTGTGCACTATCTTCAAACAATAGCATGGTATTTTCTTGCTGTAATACCTACTGTAAATTGGACACTGCAGTTAGACTAACAATCAGTTAAGCTTTTTGCCCATATAAGACATGTATATGTCTGTGAAAATGTACTTTTCTTTACAACGTCATTGTAGTCACATTATCCGTATTGATCAACAACTGTCCCGATTTTGGGTCACCCATCCAGTAGAGTTTAAGAAGCCTTTTGGACCTAGACTTGGCGCTCCGGTACCGCATGCCGTGCAGTAGCAGAGCGAACAGTCTATGATTAGGGTGGCTGGAGTCTTTGGCAATTTTTAGGGCCTTCCTCTGACACCGCCTGGTGTAGAGGTCCTGGATGGCAGGAAGCATGGCCCCAGTGATGTACTGGAGCGTACGTACTACCCTCTGTAGTCACTTGCGGTCTTAGGCCGAGCAGTTGCCATATGAGGCGGTGATGCAACCAGTCAGGGTACTCTCGATGGTGCAGCTGTAGAACATTTTGAGGATCTGAGGACCGATGCCAAATCTTTTCAGTCTCCTGAGGGGGAATAGGCATGTCGTGCCCTCTTCACGACTGGCTTGGTGTGTTTGTACCATGATAGTTCATTGGTGATGTGGACACCAAGGAACTTGAAGGTCTCAACCTGCTCCAGTACAGACCCGTCAATGAGAATGGGGGCGTGCTTGGCCCTCCTTTTCCTGTAGTCCACAATCATTTCCTTTGACTTGATCATGTTGAGCGAGTGGTTGTTATCCTGGCACCACACTGCCATGTCTCTGACCTCCTCCCTATAGGCAGTCTCATCGTTGTCGGTGATCAGGCCTAGCACTGTTGTGTCGGCGGCAAACTTAATGATGGTGTTGGAGTCGTGCCTAGCCATGCAGTCATGGGTGAACAGGGAGTACAGGAAGGGACTGAGCACGGACCCCTGAGGGGCCCCTGTGTTGAGGATCACCATGGCAGATGTGTTGTTACCTACCCTTACCACCTGGGGGCGGCCCGTCAGGAAGTCCAGGATCCAGTTGCAGAGGGAGGTGTTTAGTCCCAGTGTCCTTAGCTTAGTGATGAGCTTTGAGGGCACTATGGTGTTGAACGCTGAGCTGTAGTCAATGAATAGCATTCTCACGTAGGTGTTCCTTTTTTTTCCAGGTGGGAAAGGGCAGTGTGGAGTGCAATAGAGATTTCGTAATCTGTGGATCTGTTAGGGTGGTATGCAAATTGGAGTGGGTCTAGGGTTTCTGGGAAAATGGTGTTGATGTGTGCCATGACCAGCCTTTCAAAGCACTTCATGTCTACAGACGTGAGTGCTATGGGTCGGTAGTCAATTAGGCAGGTTACCTTGGTGTTCTTTCGCACAGGGACTATGGTGGTCTGCATGAAACATGTTGGTTTGACAGACTCGGTCAGGGACAGGTTGACATCATGGGAAAATCAAAAGAAATCAGCCAAGACCTCAGGGAAAAAAATTGTAGACATCCACAAGCCTGGTTCATCCTTGGGAGCTATTTCCAAACGCCTGAAGGTACCACGTTCATCTGTACAAAAAATAGTACGCACGTATAAACACCATGGGACCACGCAGCCGTCATACCGCTCAGGAAGGAGACGCGTTCTGTCTCCTTCAGATGAACGTACTTTGGTGCAAAAAGTGCAAATCAATCCCAGAACAACAGCAAAGGACCTTGTGAATATGCTGGAGGAAACAGGTACAAAAGTATCTATATCCACAGTAAAACGAGTCTTACAGTGGGGAGAACAAGTATTTGATAAACTGCCGATTTTGCAGGTTTTCCTACTTACAAAGCATGTAGAGGTCTGTAATTTGTATCATACAGTGGGGGAAAAAAGTATTTAGTCAGCCACCAATTGTGCAAAGTCTCCCACTTAAAAAGATGAGAGAGGCCTGTAATTTTCATCATAGGTACACGTCAACTATGACAGACAAAATGAGAGAAAAGAATTCCAGAAAATCACATTGTAGGATTTTTAATGAATTTATTAGCAAATTATGGTGGAAAATAAGTATTTGGTCAATAACAAAAGTTCCTCAATACTTTGTTACATACCCTTTGTTGGCAATGACACAGGTCAAACGTTTTCTGTAAGTCTTCACAAGGTTTTCACACACTGTTGCTGGTATTTTGGCCCATTCCTCCATGCAGATCTCCTCTAGAGCAGTGATGTTTTGGGGCTGTCGCTGGGCAACACAGACTTTCAACTCCCTCCCAAGATTTTCTATGGGGTTGAGATCTGGAGACTGGCTAGGCCACTCCAGGACCTTGAAATGCTTCTTATGAAGCCACTCCTTCGTTGCCCGGGCGGTGTGTTTGGGATCATTGTCATGCTGAAAGACCCAGCCACGTTTCATCTTCAATGCCCTTGCTGATGGAAGGAGGTTTTCACTCAAAATCTCACGATACATGGCCCCATTCATTATTTCCTTTACACGGATCAGTCGTCCTGGTCCCTTTGCAGAAAAACAGCCCCAAAGCATGATGTTTCCACCCCCATGCTTCACAGTAGGTATGGTGTTCTGTGGATGCAACTCAGCATTCTTTGTCCTCCAAACACGACGAGTTGAGTTTTTACCAAAAAGTTCTATTTTGGTTTCATCTGACCATATGACATTCTCACAATCCTCTTCTGGATCATCCAAATGCACTCTAGCAAACTTCAGACGGGTCTGGACATGTACTGGCTTAAGCAGGGGGACACGTCTGGCACTGCAGGATTTGAGTCCCTGGCGGCGTAGTGTGTTACTGAGGGTAGGCTTTGTTACTTTGGTCCCAGCTCTCTGCAGGTCATTTACTAGGTCCCCCCGTGTGGTTCTGGGATTTTTGCTCACCGTTCTTGTGATCATTTTGACCCCACAGGGTGAGATCTTGCGTGGGGCCCCAGATCGAGGGAGATTATCAGTGGTCTTGTATGTCTTCCATTTCCTAATAATTGCTCCCACAGTTGATTTCTTCAAACCAAGCTGCTTACCTATTGCAGATTCAGTCTTCCCAGCCTGGTGCAGGTCTACAATTTTGTTTCTGGTGTCCTTTGACAGCTCTTTGGTCTTGGCCATAGTGGAGTTTGGAGTGTGACTGTTTGAGGTTGTGGACAGGTTTCTTTTATACTGATAACAAGTTCAAACAGGTGCCATTAATACAGGTAACGAGTGGAGGACAGAGGAGCCTCTTAAAGAAGAAGTTACAGGTCTGTGAGAGCCAGCCATCTTGCTTGTTTGTAGGTGACCAAATACTTATTTTCCACCATAATTTGCAAATAAATTCATAAAAAATCCTACAATGTGATCTTCTGGAGAAAAAAAATCTCATTTTTTCTCATTTGACGTTGATGAAAATTACAGGCCTCTCATCTTTTTAAGTGGGAGAACTTGCACAATTGGTGGCTGACTAAATACTTTTTTTCCCCACTGTATATATATATATATATATATATATATATATATAAAATACTTAATTTTCAAAAGCTCCTTGACCATGTGACCTAGACACCTCAAACCAAATTTGAAATGTTCACAGGGTAGGGACACACATTGCAAAGCCTTTGGTTTTCCTATAAAGCACAACATTAGAGCCCCAACTCTCTGACTCCCTCAGTTTCACACAACAATAAGACTCAACACTCTGCAAAGTTGGACGGCCAGGTTTTGGGCATTCTAAAAAGTATTGTGTTGAACAGTTTGTCATATTGTCACCTCTTACCTGGACTACTGCAACGATAATCTCTATAGCCTCTCTGTCCTGGCTCTTTCTTACCTCTGACATGCTGCACACCTAAATCCCCTGTCACTCACTCTACTAATCTGACTTCCTGCTTCCATATCACCCCCAACACCAGACACCTGGCCACTGGGGACCTTGCCTTCAGCTCAGCTGCACTCCTCTAAAACTTCTCCAACCACCATCACATAATTTGCCTATTTAAAACCAGACTCACAAACCATCTCTTCAGACAACACCTATGTTTACCCTCCACTCAGCCTTCAGTCTCCCATTTCTTGTTAGATGTTTTGACTAGAACCAAAACATTTGATCATATTACTCCAGTGCTAGCCTCTCTAGCTGGCTTCCTTTTAAGGCTATGGATGATTTCAAGGTTTTACTGTTCACCTACAAAGCATTGCATGGACTTGCTCCTACTTATCTCTCTGATTTGGTCCTGCCGTACATAATGTACCTGCACGTACACTACGGTCACAAGATGCAGGCCTCTTTATTTTCCCTATAATTTAAAAGGAAACAGCTGGAGGGAGGGCTTTCTTCTATAGAGCTTCTCTTTTATGGAATGGTCTGCCAATCCATGTCAGAGAAGCAGAATCGGTCTCAACCTTTAAGTCTTTACTGAAGACTCATCTCTTAAGTGGGTCCTATGATTGAGTGCTATCAGGGGTGAGAAAGTGAACGGCAAGACACTGGCGAGAGGAACCACCCTTGCTGTCTCTTCCTGGCCAGCTCTCCTCTCTTTCCTGGGATTCTCTGACCCTATTACGGAGGCCGAGTCATTGGCCTGCTCACGCTCTCACATGCCGTCCCTATGAGGGCACATCACGTCATGCCAGGCTTTGTTCACTATACTTGACTCCCTTGGGCGGTTTGATTCACTGACGTAATCTTCCTGTCCGGTTTTGCGCCCCTTATGGCTAGCGCGGTGGGGGAGATCTTCCTGGGCTATACTCGACCTGGTCTGTTGATTTTGTCGAGGAAATTCAACACAGGGAGACACTAAGTCAATATTAAATGAATCACTCTTTATTGTCAGCAAGCTGGAGAGGTCACAGTCAAACTTAGATGCATAAAGTACCGGTCTGAATTGAGCTCTCCTGGGGCAGTCCCGTTAGTTCTCTTATAATGCTTGCACAGACAAGCTACATAGGCATGGTTCATAGGGTTGGTTCCTGCATGTGTCTGGCACCGTCTCCTATCTTAACTTATAGAACATATTCTGGGCGTTCTGGAGGGTGTCATGACCGTCTCCCCCTCATATCTCTACCCAGCACCTACAGGAACCAATGATTGTATGAGACAAGATGTACCATTCAAGGCTGTCTCTCCAGACTATACATTTTTCCTCCACAATTTCCTTTGAGTGGTGTGAGGGCTGTGCTTTGGCAAAGTGGGTGGTGTTTATCCTGCCTGATTGGCCTTGTCAAGGAGTAGTTTTGGACGGCGCCACAGTGTTGCTCAATCCACCCGTCTCCGTCCCCAGTATCTATGCTGCAATAGCCTATATGCCGGGGGGCTAGGGTCAGTCTTTTCTATCTGGTGTAATGTGTGATCTTAGGCATGCTCCCTCTGATCCTCTTCTATCTCTCGGTTTCTCCTCACACACACACACACACACACACACACACACACACACACACACACACACACTGTACACAGTGATTGATTGATTGATCTTGTTGCTATATTGCTGTATATTTCTCGTTCTAGGTAGAACCCTTTGCAAAGGTTTCTACAGTGCCTTGCAAAAGTATTCATCCACCTTGGCGTTTTTCCTATTTTGTTGCATTACAACCTGTAATTTAAATGGATTTTTATTTGGACTTCATGTAATGGACATACACAAAATAGTCCAAATTGGGGAAGTGGAATGAAAAAAATAACTTGTTTCAAAACATTCTAAAAAATAAATAACGGAAAAGTGGTGCATGCATATGTATTCACCCCCTTTGCTACGAAGCCCCTAAATAAGATCTGGCGCAACCAATTACCTTCAGAAGTCACATAATTAGTTAAATAAAGTCCACCTGTGTGCAATCTAAGTGTCACATGATCTGTCACATGATCTCAGTATATATACACCTGTTCTGAAAGGCCCCAGAGTCTGCAACACCACTAAGCAAGGGGCACCACCAAGCAAGCGGCACCATGAAGACCAAGGAGCTCTCCAAACAGGTCAGGGATAAAGTTGTGGAGAAGTACAGATCAGGGTTG
This sequence comes from Coregonus clupeaformis, assembly GCF_020615455.1. Classification (NCBI taxonomy): domain Eukaryota; kingdom Metazoa; phylum Chordata; class Actinopteri; order Salmoniformes; family Salmonidae; genus Coregonus; species Coregonus clupeaformis. The sequence continues at coordinate 8,095,205 of NC_059221.1, read as the reverse complement.
GGTTATAAAAAAATATCTGAAACTTTGAACATCCCACGGAGCACCATTAAATCCATTATTAAAAAATGGAAATAATATGGCACCACAACAAACCTGCCAAGAGAGAGCTTCCCACCAAAACCCACGGACCAGGCAAGGAGGGCATTAATCAGAGGCAACAATGAGACTAAAGATAACCCTGAAGGAGCTGCAAAGCACCACAGCGGAAATTGGAGTATCTGTCCATAGGACCACTTTAAGCCGTACACTCCACAGAGCTGGGCTTTACGGAAGAATGGCCAGAAAAAAGACATTGCTTAAAGAAAAAAATAAGCAAACACGTTTGATGTTTGCCAAAAGCCATGTGGGAGACTCCCCAAACATATGGAAGAAGGTACTCTGGTCAGATGAGACTAAAATTGAGCTTTTTGGCCATCAAGGAAAACGCTATGTCTGGCGCAAACCCAACACCTCTCATCACTCCGAGAACACCATCCCCACAGTGAAGCATGGTGGTGGCAGCATCATGCTGTGGGGATGTTTTTCATCAGCAGGGACTGGGAAACTGGTCAGAATTGAAGGAATGATGGATGGCGCTAAATACAGGGAAATTCTTGAAATAAACCTGTTTCAGTCTTCCAGAGATTTGAGACTGGGACGGAGGTTCACCTTCCAGCAGGACAATGACCCTAAGCATAATGCTAAAGCAACACTGGAGTGGTTTAAGGGGAAACATTTAAATGTCTTGGAATGGCCAAGTCAAAGCCCAGACCTCAATCCAATTGAGAATCTGTGGTATGACTTAAAGATTGCTGTACACCAGCAGAACCCATCCAACTTGAAGGAGCTGGAGCAGTTTTGCCTTGAAGAATGGGCAAAAATCCCAGTGGCTAGATGTGCCAAGCTTATAGAGACATACCCCAAGAGACTTGCAGCTGTAATTGCTGCAAAAGTTGGCTCTACAAAGTATTGGCTTTGGGGGGGTGAATAGTTATGAACGCTAAAGTTTTCTGTTTTTTTGCCTTATTTCTTGTTTGTTTCACAAAAATAAAAAAATGTGCATCTTCAAAGTGGTAGGCATGTTGTGTAAATCAAATGATACAAACCCTCCAAAAATCCATTTTAATTCCAGGTTGTAAGGCAACATAATAGGAAAAATGCCAAGGGGGGTGAATACTTTCGCAAACCACTGTAGCTCAAATCATAGTATAAAAATATTGATGTTTGAAGTTCCGAATGTCTGGCGAATATCGAATCTCAAACCAACTTTACCATGTTTTGGTAGGATCTTGATGGTATCGAGAGTCGTGATACTAAAGCTGGTATTGATATCGAAATCAAAATTCTGGTATCGTGAAAACACTATTGACACTATGAAGGAGCGTGTGTGTGACTGTGCAGCAGGGCGCTGCCCACACATTATGACTGTGAAACAGAGGGCTCCAATGCTCTTATAAAGCAGATCCGTCCTGCTTCAGTGCATCAGTAGTCCAGTGGCATATTCCACTCTAATGGCTGTCAGCCCTGTATTTCTGTAGTTTTATTCTGAGCGCTGCTGCTGGTCAGCCCTCTCAAGTCCTTGTGCAAGATAGTTCAGGATCAAAGACACGTCTGTATTGTAAAAGGTTTTGAACATTTTTAAGATGAGTCACCACAATAACACTTAAACATTACCTTCTCTGTGACCTTTTCCCTGTACCTTTTCATTTTCATTGTATTATTGCATTTATTCGATCCTCGTATGCTTACTGTGTAGTCAATTTTCTGAGTTTTTTATTTAACACGGGAGGATCTTGTCAATGATCTCAAGGCAGCTGGGACCATAGTCACCAAGAAAACAATTGGTAACACACTACACCGTGAAGGACTGAAATCCTGCAGCGCCCGCAAGGTCCCCCTGCTCAAGAAAGCACATATACAGGGTCGTCTGAAGTTTGCCCATGAACATCTGAATGATTCAGAGGAGAACTGGGTGAAAGTGTTGTGGTCAGATGAGACCAAAATCAAGCTCTTTGGCATCAACTCAACTCGCCGTGTTTGGAGGAGGAGGAATGCTGCCTATGACCCCAAGAACAGCATCCCCACTGTCAAACATGGAGGTGGAAACATTATGCTTTGGGGGTGTTTTTTTGCTAAGGGGACAGGACAACTTCACCGCATCAAAGGGACGATGGACGGGGCCATGTACCGTCAAATCTTGGGTGAGAACCTCCTTCCCTCAGCCAGGGCATTGAAAATGGGTCGTGGATGGGTATTCCAGCATAACAATGACCCAAAACACACAGCCAAGGCAACAAAGGAGTGGCTCAAGAAGAAGCACATTAAGGTCCTGGAGTGGCCTAGCGAGTCTCCAGACCTTAATCCCATAGAAAATCTGTGGAGGGAGCTGAAGGTTCGTGTTGCCAAACGTCAGGCTCGAAACCTTAATGACGTGGAGAAGATCTGCAAAGAGGAGTGGAACAAAATCCCTCCTGAGATGTGTGCAAACCTGGTGGCCAACTACAAGAAACGTCTGACCTCTGTGATTGCCAACAAGGGTTTTGCCACCAAGTACTAAGTCATGTTTTGCAGAGGGGTCAAATACTTATTTCCCTCATTAAAATGCAAATCAATTTATAACATTTTTAACATGCGTTTTTCTGGATTTTTTTGTTGTTGCTATTGTCTCTCACTGTTCAAATAAACCTACCATTTAAAATTATAGACTGATCATGTCTTTGTCAGTGGGCAAACGTACAAAATCAGCAGGGGATCAAATACTTTTTTCCCCCACTGTATGTGACCGACCGGCTCGATTCGGTCTTATGTAACAAAATTTGAAATTGTATTTTTTACATTGGATAAAAGTAGAGACTCAGAGCTAGAAAATGGTATATCATACACTACAGTTGAGGAAAATGGGAAAGTAATTCTGCTTTGAAAGTTGATTAACCTGTAACTTCACTTTTGAGAAAAGGTTACTTGAATGTTTTGGTACACCTACAGGAGAGCTCTTCTTTGTCTACATCCATTCAGCATCGTTGACACCTTCTTAAGCCTTAGCCCTATCCATCTCTTAAGGATTCACATGTGAGGCCATGTACTAAGCAACCAAAGATTTCAAGACTAAAGGCTGGTTTATACTACGGGTGTGTTCTTAAATTTAATCTGGAGTGCCAGAGTGTGCTCAGAGTGCTCTCTGGGCGTTCATAAACTCAGAGAACTGGCTAACGGTGGCTAGCTTGCTAGCTACTTCCAGACACAAATGAGAGAAAAGCTCACTCTGACCAATTTACTCGCCTTAGCAGAGCTGGTTAGGCTGTTTTTATGTTATCCAGAGCGTTGGTGACTGTGCTACTGGCAACAATTTAATTATGCTTTTTTGGCAACATTTACTGACACCGGCCATAGTCAATGTAAATTTGTCAGTTATTCTGCACTCTAGCACACTCAGACGGGTGTGCTCTGAAATTGGTGCAGCTAGCCAGAGCAAATTTACCAGCTACGTCTATCGACAGTTGTCGCAATGACATCATTAACATGCTATTGAAATGGTTACTTGCATAGTGAAGTCTTTTGTTTAGACATGTAGCTAGCTAGCTAAACAATGAACCATAATCCCAACTCATAACGTTACTACCCTGCATGAATCTGCAGGTAGCTAACCAACCAGGTTCAATGTTAGCTAGCTAACATTAGGCTATAAATAGCAATGCAAATGGCTCTGAGATACAAATAATATTACTACACAGATCATACACGTAACGTTAGCTAGCGAGCCAGCCAGCTAACATTAGCTAGCTAGCTAACAGTACACTTTAACTTGAAATTAAAACTACTTGCTGACAAAATTAGAAACGTGTAATATCTGAAAATGTAGCTAGCTAGCTTATCCCTCTCTGTCACGGATGCCATGGTTGCCCTTAATTTGAAGATGTAATCCGGAGACAGGTGTTTTATACAACAGCCTTCTACAGTGGGGAAAAAAAACGTATTTAGTCAGCCACCAATTGTGCAAGTTCTCCCACTTAAAAAGATGAGAGAGGCCTGTAATTTTCATAATAGGTACACGTCAACTATGACAGACAAATTGAGATTTTTTTTTCTCCAGAAAATCACATTGTAGGATTTTTAATGAATTTATTTGCAAATTATGGTGGAAAATAAGTATTTGGTCACCTACAAACAAGCAAGATTTCTGGCTCTCACAGACCTGTAACTTCTTCTTTAAGAGGCTCCTCTGTCCTCCACTCGTTACCTGTATTAATGGCACCTGTTTGAACTTGTTATCAGTATAAAAGACACCTGTCCACAACCTCAAACAGTCACACTCCAAACTCCACTATGGCCAAGACCAAAGAGCTGTCAAAGGACACCAGAAACAAAATTGTAGACCTGCACCAGGCTGGGAAGACTGAATCTGCAATAGGTAAGCAGCTTGGTTTGAAGAAATCAACTGTGGGAGCAATTATTTGGAAATGGAAGACATACAAGACCACTGATAATCTCCCTCGATCTGGGGCTCCATGCAAGATCTCACCCTGTGGGGTCAAAATGATCACAAGAACGGTGAGCAAAAATCCCAGAACCACACGGGAGGACCTAGTGAATGACCTGCAGAGAGCTGGGACCAAAGTAACAAAGCCTACCATCAGTAACACACTACGCCGCCAGGGACTCAAATCCTGCAGTGCCAGACGTGTCCCCCTGCTTAAGCCAGTACATGTCCAGGCCCGTCTGAAGTTTGCTAGAGTGCATTTGGATGATCCAGAAGAGGATTGGGAGAATGTCATATGGTCAGATGAAACCAAAATATAACTTTTTGGTTAAAACTCAACTTGTCGTGTTTGGAGGACAAAGAATACTGAGTTGCATCCAAAGAACACCATACCTACTGTGAAGCATGGGGGTGGAAACATCATGCTTTGGGGCTGTTTTTCTGCAAATGGACCAGGACGACTGATCCGTGTAAAGGAAATAATGAATGGGGCCATGTATCGTGAGATTTTGAGTGAAAACCTCCTTCCATCAGCAAGGGCATTGAAGATTAAACGTGGCTGGGTCTTTCAGCATGACAATGATCCCAAACACACCGCCCGGGCAACAAAGGAGTTGCTTCGTAAGAAGCATTTCAAGGTCCTGGAGTGGCCTAGCCAGTCTCCAGATCTCAACCCCATAGAAAATCTTTGGAGGGAGTTGAAAGTCCGTGTTGCCCAGCGACAGCCCAAAAACATCACTACTCTAGAGGAGATCTGCATGGAGGAATGGGCCAAAATACCAGCAACAGTGTGTGAAAACCTTGTGAAGACTTACAGAAAACGTTTGACCTGTGTCATTGCCAACAAAGGGTATATAACAAAGTATTGAGAAACTTTTGTTATTGACCAAATACTTATTTTCCACCATAATTTGCAAATAAATTCATTGAAAATCCTACAATGTGATTTTCTGGATTTTTTTTCCTCATTTTGTCTGTCATAGTTGACGTGTACCTATGATGAAAATTACAGGCCTCTCTCATCTTTTTAAGTGGGAGAACTTGCACAATTGGTGGCTGACTAAATACTTTTTTTCCCCACTGTATGTGTTCTCTTTTCAACTCCGTCTGCATATTTTCAATCAAACGCCAGAATTTTCTCCATCTCCTTAGCTATCATACTCTAATTCCACTGATTTCAAAACTCAGTCCTCCCGAAAGTAGAGAGCAACACTTATGCAGTTCTACTACGTGATATCTTTCAAAAAATCTGCGTTAGAAAGGATTACCTACACATACTGACCAGCTCATGTTATTGACAGAAGCGTGCTATATGGCAGACCAATCCAAACTCATCTCTCAGCATGTCCAGCCCACTCATTATCTCAGCCAATCATGGCTAGCGGGAGGGTTGCTGTGTTTTTCTGGAGGCCATTGATTTAGTCTGGAAAATAGCATTGCGTCAGCTAGGCTGGATGCTGTGCAAGAATTAAAGCTAACTGACAGGCTCACCGTTGAACTCGTCATCTTTCTTCTCAAATCCAGAGGACATAAAACAATATAGAGGTAAGATAGATATCAATTTTGAGATATGACATGTAGTCTTTTCATATTTTAGTATACACTTTTCATATTGATGCAAAATTCCTGTTCTTTTTAAAAGATTCTCACAAAAATAAGCGTATCTCTGAAATTTCAACGGAGCACTGAGCATACCGTAAGCTTTTTATTTTCAACGCTTTTTACATTTAATTCAGCTTGTGTCATGCAAATGTAGCTTTTTGCGACCCGCGGAAACAACTTTGCGGACAACCACCACATCATGTAAAGTCCTCAAAAGTTGCTATGAGAAAGCGGCACCGCTCTGTCAACAGAGCTCGGTGCTTATTATCAGATTAATTAGGCTGCGAAATCTGACTTTTTGCATATGATGTTAATGATATGTTAGAGAAAGACCCATCTGAACGATTCAGAACATGAATAATCATATTTGTCTTGGTAAAATGTATTTTGGAACATAAGGAAGTGACATTTCATTGCCAAAGCGCGTGTGGTTGGACACCCTACAATAAAAATAGATGGACTATTAATTCATACAAGCAACGATTTCAAGAGATTCCTCCTAAAAACAGTGTTTATTGAAATGTAATGTAGATACAGGTATGCTACTCATGCTCATCATTACTATGTGTGTTTTATTCACAGAACTTATAGGACTTGTATAGGTGGAAGGAATATCTAGATGGAGTTTGTTGTTATTGTGAGTGTTGTTGATATCTCTCTCCTGACGTTCCATTGGGGTTGTGGGTCGCCAGGTGCGGAGGACGTGGTGATGGCTTTTTCACGACAAGAAACTGAAGACCGGCGGCAGTGACCCTGGACCCGTCCCCGGCAAACCAAACTCCACTGACCGACACAACACTGTTGAGTTTCTGGAGAGAGAATGGGCAACTGTTATGGATGGAAGGACAGAGGGTGACACCGGGTGTTGTTTACCTTTTCTCCCCCCCTTCCTTTTATCCTGCCTCCTTCCTCTACAAACTGACACACACCATTGCCACAGACACAGTAGGTATACATTACCTTGGCTTAGGTCCTTGGTGTCGAGCAAGCCGTTGAAAAATTCAAAACCTTGTTTTTTTTGTCTTGTTTTTTTGTTTTTGGCATCGGGCCATGTTGTTTCGTATCTGCTCTGGTCAATGGTAGAACCTTGTTGTTTGGTCAAACGAAATGTGAGTGTTTTACCTGATGACCTTGCGGGAAGATAATGAAATATTTTTGTTTACTTTTTTTGGTTGAATTTGTTTATTTTTTAACTGTACACTGTTGTGTTTAATAGTTTTCATATTCTGTCAAACCGATTGTACTTCTTGCTGCTTATTGCTGCTTTGAACAATAGGCTGTCAAGAGGGCAACTCTGCTTCCAATTTGGCACAAGTATTAGAATCAAGGACACTAGCACACACAAACACAGATAAAGTATGCACATGGCCTTTCCCCAAGTAAACAAGGTTTTGGGTTATTGTGAAGTGATATAACCCTTTTTATTGTACAGACGGGATAAATACAATAATGAGTTGATTGTGCCAATTATATATTTATTTTCTTTTGTAAGATACATTTAACATGATTTTTAAAAGGTGTCTGACGAGGGACATACTGTAGTTCTAATTTATTATTGATTGAATTGACTCGCTCCCAAACTGTCAAATCTAAACGGGCCGAATCAAAACTCCTAACGTTATCAAAAGTAGCCAAGAGCATAATGTCAGCACTCTTTAGATTGGACTAGGTTGCTCTTGACTCACACTAATGTAATTACAGTGAGGGAAAAAAGTATGATGCTGATTTTGTATGTTTGCCCACTGACAAAGAAATGATCAGTCTATAATTTTAATGGAAGGTTTATTTGAACAGTGAGAGACAGAATAACAACACAAAAATCCAGAAAAACGCATGTCAAAAATGTTATAAATTGATTTGCATTTTAATGAGGGAAATAAGTATTTGACCCCCTCTCAATCAGAAAGATTTCTGGCTCCCAGGTGTCTTTTATACAGGTAACGAGCTGAGATTAGGAGCACACTCTTAAAGGGAGTGCTCCTAATCTCAGCTTGTTATCTGTATAAAAGACACCTGTCCACAGAAGCAATCAATAAATCAGATTCCAAATTCTCCAACATGGCCAAGACCAAAGAGCTCTCCAAGGATTTCAGGGACAAGATTGTAGACCTACACAAGGCTGGAATGGGCTACAAGACCATCGTCAAGCAGCTTGGTGAGAAGGTGACAACAAGTTGGTGCGATTATTCGCAAATGGAAGAAACACAAAATAACTGTCAATCTCCCTCGGCCTGGGGCTCCATGCAAGATCTCACCTCGTGGAGTTGCAATGATCATGAGAACGGTGAGGAATCAGCCCAGAACTACACGGGAGGATCTTGTCAATGATCTCAAGGCAGCTGGGACCATAGTCACCAAGAAAACAATTGGTAACACACTACGCCGTGAAGGACTGAAATCCTGCAGCGCCCGCAAGGTCCCCCTGCTCAAGAAAGCACATATACAGGCCCGTCTGAAGTTTGCCAATGAACATCTGAATGATTCAGAGGACGGGCCATGTACCGTCAAATCAAGGGTGAGAACCTCCTTCCCTCAGCCAGGGCATTGAAAATGGGTCGTGGATGGGTATTCCAGCATGACAATGACCCAAAACACACGGCCAAGGCAACAAAGGAGTGGCTCAAGAAGAAGTACATTAAGGTCCTGGAGTGGCCTAGCCAGTCTCCAGACCTACATCCCATAGAAAATCTGTGGAGGGAGCTGAAGGTTCGAGTTGCCAAACGTCAGCCTCGAAACCTTAATGACTTGGAGAAGATCTGCAAAGAGGAGTGGGACAAAATCCCTCCTGAGATGTGTGCAAACCTGGTGGCCATCTACAAGAAACGTCTGACCTCTGTGATTGCCAACAAGGGTTTTGCCACCAAGTACTAAGTCATGTTTTGCAGAGGGGTCAAATACTTATTTCCCTCATTAAAATGCAAATCAATGAATAACATTTTTGACATGCGTTTTTCTGGATTTTTTTTGTTTGTTATTCTGTCTCTCACTGTTCAAATAAACCTACCATTAAAATTATAGACTGATCATTTCTTTGTCAGTGGGCAAATGTACAAAATCAGCAGGGGATCAAATACTTTTTTCCCTCACTGTATATCAACTCCATGGAGCTACTAGAAACATAGTGAAAACTACAGTGTTTTTACTGCCTCCAAATACCCTTCAGCAATTGACGCGCTGGAATCAAAATACATGTAGATCTGTTTTCTGTGTTCGTCGATTGCAACTGGAATCTTTCAATTCGATTGAATATTTTTTGTTTGTTTCAATCCAACTGAGTTTGTTTTTGTAACATGCTCTATATTTAATGTGTAAGTACATTTTGTTAACTCACTTAACTTAAATAATTGTATAACTTAATGTTTTGAAACCAAGCAAGAGTGCCTTGTGGTTAACAGTGTACTGTACATTTAAGTAGATCTGTGAGGGTCTTGAAAGCCGTGCCACAATGACCATTGCTTGTACATTCTCAAAGTTTCTGGAAGCTACTAGCTCTTTAAAGAAACATTTTAATCTATGTAAAAAAAAAAGTGTCATCCACGTTATCCTGTTGCCAATAATTTTACGATCTAATGTCCTCCGCGATCATGGTTACTTACATCGCCAACAAATGGTTACACTGTCCACCTATGGCAAAGAAGTTAGTCTTTTAACATTTACTGTTGTTTTAAAACATTATTGTACTTAATTTGTCGATACAGTTTTTCCTTCATCTTAAATACAATATAAATATATGGCTTACTGTATACTCTACCTGTCATGGTTGACCTACAGCCTTCATTTCTAATCTTTGTGTGTGTGTGTGTGTGTGTGCCCGGTTTCCTCCGTTCAAATTGCTACCAGTCCGATTTTTCAGCATGTTGTTCAGTATGACTAGAGCTGTGTATTTTTCAATGTACAGTGGGGAGAACAAGTATTTGATACACTGCTGATTTTGTAGGTTTTCCTACTTACAAAGCATGTAGAGGTCTGTAATTTTTATCATAGGTACACTTAAACTGTGAGAGACGGAATCTAAAACAAAAATCCATTTTTAAGTAATTAATTTGCATTTTATTACATGACATAAGTATTTGATCACCTACCAACCAGTAAGAATTCCGGCTCTCACAGACCTGTTAGTTTTTCTTTAAGAAGCCCTCCTGTTCTCCACTCATTACCTGTATTAACTGCACCTGTTTGAACTCGTTACCTGTATAAAAGACACCTGTCCACACACTCAATCAAACAGACTCTAACCTCTCCACAATGGCCAAGACCAGAGAGCTGTGTAACGACATCAGGGATCAAATTGTAGACCTGCACAAGGCTGGGATGGGCTACAGGACAATAGGCAAGCAGCTTGGTGAGAAGGCAACAACTGTTGGTGCAATTATTAGAAAATGGAAGAAGTTCAAGATGACGGTCAATCACCCTCGGTCTGGGGCTCCATGCAAGATCTAACCTCATGGGGCATCAATGATCATGAGGAAGGTGAGGGATCAGCCCAGAACTACACGGCAGGACCTGGTCAATGACCTGAAGAGAGCTGGGACCACAGTCTCAAAGAAAACCATTAATGCAAGGTCCCCCTGCTCAAGCCAGCGCATGTCCAGGCCCGTCTGAAGTTTGCCAATGACCATCTGGATGATCCAGACGAGGAATGGGAGAAGGTCATGTGGTCTGATGAGACAAAAATAGAGCTTTTTGGTCCAAACTCCACTCGCCGTGTTTGGAGGAAGAAGAAGAATGAGTACAACCCCAAGAACACCATCCCAACCGTGAAGCATGGAGGTGGAAACATCATTCTTTGGGGATGCTTTTCTGCAAAGGGGACAGGACGACTGCACCGTATTGAGGGGAGGATGGATGGGGCCATGTATCGCGAGATCTTGGCCAACAACCTCCTTCCCTCAGTAAGAGCATTGAAGATGGGTCGTGGCTGGGTCTTCCAGCATGACAACGACCCGAAACACACAGCCAGGGCAACTAAGGAGTGGCTCCGTAAGAAGCATCTCAAGGTCCTGGAGTGGCCTAGCCAGTCACCAGACCTGAACCCAATAGAAAATCTTTGGAGGGAGCTGAAAGTCTGTATTGCCCAGCGACAGCCCCGAAACCTGAAGGGTATGGAGGAGTGGGCCAAAATCCCTGCTGCAGTGTGTGCAAACCTGGTCAAGACCTACAGGAAATGTATGATCTCTGTAATTGCAAACAAAGGTTTCTGTACCAAATATTAAGTTCTGCTTTTCTGATGTATCAAATACTTATGTCATGCAATAAAATGCAAATTAATTACTTAAAAATCATACAATGTGATTTTCTGAATTATTGTTTTAGATTCCGTCTCTCACAGTTGAAGTGTACCTATGATAAAAATTACAGAGCTCTACATGCTTTGTAAGTAGGAAAACCTGCTAAATCGGCAGTGTATCAAATACGTGTTCTCCCCACTGTACCTAGTTGTCGTTTGAGTTTTTTTGTATTGCCTTTGTATTTCTCTCAGTTGATATCGATTAGTTGGTTCTTGCTTTATAGCTGCTGACCATGTGTTGACTAAATGCTTCCATATCCTAAGCCAACTGAACCATTAAAGGGATTTTGAAACACTAAGACTAAGCAGTTATATTCTATAATTTCATTGTCACAGACATTGTTTCGTGAAGACTAACTTTAGTAGCGTTCTGCCCACATATCAACCTTTTAGTATATTCAATTATTCAAGAGGCAGAAGACAGGTTTTGAATTTGTCCCTAGATGCAGATGCTATTTTTATTCCATTGAGCTTCTATTTTCTATTACTTTATTTGCCTATCTTATTGTTGTCGTATTTTCGAGAGGTTAACCTACAAGTCAGCATTTCATTTTACTGTGTACACCATGTTTTCCTTTGCATACCATGTTTTCCTGTGCATATGACAAATAAACTTGAACTTGGGTGAGTTTTGTATTTTTCCCACTAATGTTTATGGTTAGGATTGGGGGAGGGGAAGCTGATCCGAAGTTTACATACACCTTAGCCAAATACATTTAAACTCAGTTTTTCACAATTCCTGACAATTAATCCTAGTAAAAGGTCCTCTGTAGCTCAATTGGTAGAGCATGGCGCTTGTAACGCAAGGGTAGTGGGTTCGATCCCCGGGACCACCCATACGTAAAAAAATGTATGCACACATGACTGTAAGTCGCTTTGGATAAAAGTGTCTGCTAAATGGCATATTATTATTATTATAAAAATTCCCTGTCTGTCACGCCCTGACTCAGAGGACGCTTATATGTTGAGTCAGGGTGTGTATTTTCCTTGTTGTGTTTTCCTATGTTGTATTTTCTATGTTTAGATCTAGTATGTCTAGATCTATGTTGGCCGGTGTGGTTCCCAATCAGAGGCAGCTGTCGCTCGTTGTCTCTGATTGACTGTCTTAGGTCAGTAAGGATCACCACTTTATTTTAAGAATGTGAAATGTCAGAATAATAGTAGAGAATTATTTATTTCAGCTTTTCTTTCTTTCATCACATTCCCAGTGGGTCATAAGTTTACACACATTAAATTAGTATTTGGTAGCATTGCCTTTAAATTGTTTAACTTGGGTCAAATGTTTCGGGTAGTCTTCCACAAGCTTCCCACAATAAGTTGGGTGGATTTTGGCCCATTCCTCCTGACAGAGCTGGTGTAACTGAGTCAGGTTTGTAGACCTCATTGCTCTCACACACTTTTTCAGTTCTGCCCACACATGTTCTATAAGATTGAGGTCAGGGCTTTGTGATGGCCACTCCAATACCTTAACTTTGTTGTCCTTAAGCCATTTTGCCACAACTTTGGAAGTATGCTTGGGGTCATTGTCCATTTGGAAGACCCATTTGCGACCAAGCTTTAACTTCCTGACTGATGTCTTGAGATGTTGCTTCAATATATCCACATAATTTTCCTTCCTCATGATGCCATCTATTTTGTGAAGTGCACCAGTCCCTCCTGCAGCAAAGCACCCCCACAGCATGATGCTGCCACCCCCGTGCTTCACGGTTGGGATGGTGTTCTTCGGTTTGCAAGCCTCCAAACATACCGATGGTCATTATGGCCAAACAGTTCTATTTTTGTTTCATCAGACCAGAGGACATTTCTCCAAAAAGTACGATCTTTGTCCCCATGTGCAGTTACAAACCGTAGTCTGGCTTTTTAATGGCGGTTTTGGAGCAGTGGCTTCTTCCATGCTGAGCGGCCTTTCAGGTTATGTCGATATAGGACTCGTTTTACTGTGGATATAGATACTTTCGTACCTGTTTCCTCCAACATCTTCACAAATTCCTTTGCTGTTCTGGGATTGATTTGCACTTTTCGCACCAAAGTACATTCATCTCTAGGAGACAGAACGCGTCTCCTTCCTGCGCGGTATGACGGCTGCGTGGTCCCATGGTGTTTATACTTGCGTACTATTGTTTGTACAGATGAATGTGGTACCTTCAGGCGTTTGGAAATTGCTCCCAAGGATGAACCAGACTTGTGGAGGTCTACAATTTCTTTTCTGAGGTCTTGGCTGATTTCTTTTGATTTTCCCATGATGTCAACCAAAGAGGCACTGAGTTTGAAGGTAGGCCTTGAAATACATCCACAGGTACACCTCCAATTTACTCAAATGATGTCAATTAGCCTATCAGAAGCTTCTTAAGCCATGACAACATTTTCTGGAATTTTCCAAGCTGTTTAAAGGCACAGTCAACTTAGTGTATGTCAACTTCTGACCCACTGGAATTGTGATATAGTGAATTATAAATGAAATAATCTGTCTGTAAACAATTGTTGGAAAAATTACTTGTGTCATGCACAAAGTAGATGTCCTAAACGACTTGCCAAAAGTTTGTTAACAAGTCATTTGTGGAGTGGTTGAAAAACGAGTTTTAATGACTCCAATCTAAGTGTATTTAAACTTCCGACTTCAACTGTATATACTGTATATAATAGTGTGTATGGACAGTATGCCTTTAGCAGTGTATCAATCAAACGGTTTATAAAAAATACAAACTTATAAATACAAGAACATGTTTCAGTTTAATACAATACGCAAAAAAAAAAAACATATAGATTCATCAGTAATGGCTGTTGATGCCGAAAAGGCTTTCGATCGTCTTGAATGGCCTTTTCTATTCAAAACTTTAGAAGCTTTCAGCTCTCCAGCTGAAATTATACATGTGATAAAAATATTATATAAATGTCCTAAAGCAAAAATATACACAAATAATACATTATCTGATGAAATTACTTTAGAAAGGGGCACAAGACAGGGATACAGTGGGGAAAAAATTTCAAATTTGGTTTGAGGTGTCTAGGTCACATGGTCAAGGAGCTTTTGACAATTAAGTGTTTTTTATATATATATATACAGTGGGGAAAAAAGTATTTAGTCAGCCACCAATTGTGCAAGTTCTCCCACTTAAAAAGATCAGAGGCCTGTAATTTTCATCATATGTACACATCAACTATGACAGACAAAATGAGAGAAAAGAATTCCAGAAAATCACATTGTAGACTTTTTAATGATTTTATTTGCAAATTATGGTGGAAAATAAGTATTTGGTCAAATCAAAAGTTTCTCAATACTTTGTTATATACCCTTTGTTGGCAATGACACAGGTCAAACGTTTTCTGTAAGTCTTCACAAGGTTTTCACACACTGTTGCTGGTATTTTGGCCCATTCCTCCATGCAGATCTCCTCTAGAGCAGTGATGTTTTGGGGCTGTCGCTGGGCAACATGGACTTTCAACTCCCTCCAAAGATTTTCTATGGGGTTGAGATCTGGAGACTGGCTAGGCCACTCCAGGACCTTGAAATGCTTCTTACGAAGCCACTCCTTCGTTGCCCGGGCGGTGTGTTTGGGATCATTGTCATGCTGAAAGACCCAGCCACATTTCATCTTCAATGCCCTTGCTGATGGAAGGAGGTTTTCACTTAAAATCTCACGATACATGGCCCCATTCATTCTGTCCTTTACACGGATCAGTCGTCCTGGTCCCTTTGCAGAAAAACAGCCCCAAAGCATGATGTTTCCACCCCCATGCTTCACAGTAGGTATGGTGTTCTTTGGATGCAACTCAGCATTCTTTGTCCCCCAAACACGACGAGTTTAGTTTTTACCAAAAAGTTCTATTTTGGTTTCATCTGACCATATGACATTCTCCCAATCCTCTTCTGGATCATCCAAATGCACTCTAGCAAACTTCAGATGGGCCTGGACATGTACTGGCTTAAGCAGGGGGACACGTCTGGCACTGCAGGATTTGAGTCCCTGGCGGCGTAGTGTGTTACTGATGGTAGGCTTTGTTACTTTGGTCCCAGCTCTCTGCAGGTCATTCACTAGGTCCCCCCGTGTGGTTCTGGGATTTTTGCTCTTTGGTCTTGGCCATAGTGGAGTTTGGAGTGTGACTGTTTGAGGTTGTGAACAGGTGTCTTTTATACTGATAACAAGTTCAAACAGGTGCCATTAATACAGGTAATGAGTGGAGGACAAAGGAGCCTCTTAAAGAAGAAGTTACAGGTCTGTGAGAGCCAGAAATCTTGCTTGTTTGTAGGTGACCAAATACTTATTTTCCACCATAATTTGAAAATAAATTCATTACAAATCCTACAATGTGATTTTCTGGATTTTTTTTCCTCAATTTGTCTGTCATAGTTGACGTGTACCTATGATGAAAATTACAGGCCTCTCTCATCTTTTTAAGTGGGAGAACTTGCACAATTTGTGGCTGACTAAATACTTTTTTTCCCCACTGTATCTCCTCTTCCCCAACCTATTTGTACTGGCAATTGAACCACTTGCAGAAAGAATTAGACAGGACCCTAACGTAACAGGTATCAGTATTGGTAAACATGAAAAGAAACAAAACTTATTTGCAGATGATCTCCTGATATACCTGACCAATATTGAAAACTCAATGCCCTCTTTATTAAAAATATTTTCAGAATACTGTAAAATTTCAATTAACGTGGAAATAACTAAATAATGGCAATAGGAAAAACATAACTCACGTAGACCACAAAAATATTAAATACTTGTAACAATACTAAGTGAAAACTAACTACAAATATATATATAAATAACTTTATTCCATTACTTAACAATATGAAAGCAGATCTAATTAAATGGAACAATTTCCCCATAAATCTTATAAGTAGAATATACCTCTTCAGAATGGCATGGCTCACAAAGTTTTTATTTTTATTTTCGGTAATACCAATTACCCATCCTAAGACATTCATAACAGACTTTATATGGGCAAATTATATTAATAGAATAAAAAGGAAAGTTTTACATCTTCCTAAGTCTGGGATTGTTTTAACCTTCCAGACTTGGAATTGTATCAACTCGCTACCCAAGGCTTTTACTTGCGACATATAGTTAAATGCATTAAAGAGGAACAATGGGTACATATTGAAGATGCGCATGCTCATCACCAGAATCTTTTTACGTGTCTATTTTCAAAGGATAAAGCTAAGAACATTAACAACTTCATAGTTAAGAACACTATAACAATATGGAAGAAAATTAAACGTATTCTACAAGAAACAATATCACTCCCTAAAAACATAACCCTATGGAACAATCCTTGGATAGCCTTTCAGAATTCACCGATAAATTGGTCCACATAGAAAACTAAAGGCATAGAAACCTTAAATGACTTGGTAACAGGAAATATATGTATTTCCATGACATAATTAAAAAGCAATTTTGGACTGACCAATGTAGATATTTTCAAATACATGCATCTTAAAAGTTACATATCATGAAATTTCGATTTGAAATATTTTGGACATCAGCGCAACCTTGAGGGAATCTTATTTGAGTCAGAGAAGGATGTTCATATGATAGGCAAGATATACAAAACCTTGCAGAGAGCATATCCAACTGACAATCTCTTATAATATTTTTTTTTTACTATTGGAACCAAGACTTAAAAAGATCAGATGTTGGCATAAGATGGAGGGAATGTTGGAACATAACTAACAAAATTACAGTTAATGAAAATGTATGCTTAATAAACTAATGTATAGAATAATCCATGCTTTCTGGGAATGCTGTGAAGTCCAAAAGTTATGGGTGGTGCTAGAAAGTTGGCTGTCGGAAGTATTACAATGTACTTTTAATCCGTCTGTCTGCATATTTCAAGACATGGCATATGGAGGTGTAGTGAGATACCCAATGGGCTGGACGATTCTCTTCTCATCACTCATCTTGAAAAAACGTATACTAAAAACTTGGAAATCGATCAATCCGCCATCATTAACACAATTTAATCTAATGATTTATTACTGAAATAGCATGGGCGACCTAGAAAAACAAATTGGTACAATTTAAGGCCATATGGCAAACAATAATGCAGGCACCAGGAATGGGGGTGTGAGCATGCGGATCTGGGCAGATATTTATTTATTTTTATTTCACCTTTATTTAACCAGGTAAGCCAGTTGAGAACAAGTTCTCATTTACAACTGCGATCTGGCCAAGATAAAGCAAAGCAGTGCGATAAAAACAACAACACAGAGTTACATATGGGGTAAAACAAAACATAAAGTCAAAAATACAACAGAAAATATATATACAGTGTGTGCAAATGTAGCCTGGTTATAGCTTATAGTTATGGAGGTAAGGCAATAAATAGGCCATAGTGCTAAATAATTACAATTAGTATTAACACTGGAATGATAGATGTGCAAGAGATGATGTGCAAATAGAGATACTGGGGTGCAAATGGGCAAAATAAATAACAATATGGGGATGAGGTAGTTGGGTGGGCTAATTTCAGATGGGCTGTGTACAGGTGCAGTGATCGGTAAGGTGCTCTGACAACTGATGCTTAAAGTTAGTGAGGGAGATAAGAGTCTCCAGCTTCAGAGATGTTTGCAGTTTGTTCCAGTCATTGGCAGCAGAGAACTGGACGGAATGGCGGCCAAAGGAGGTGTTGGCTTTGGGGATGACCAGTGAGATATACCTGCTGGAGCGCATACTACGGGTGGGTGTTGCTTTGGTGACCAATGAGCTAAGATAAGGCGGGGATTTGCCTAGCAGTGATTTATAGATGGCCTGGAGCCAGTGGGTTTGGCGACTAATATGTAGTGAGGAGCAGCCAACAAGAGCGTACAGGTCACAGTAGTAGGTAGTATTTGGGGCTTTGGTGACAAAACGGATGGCACTGTGATAGACTACATCCAATTTGCTGAGTAGAGTGTTGGAGGCTATTTTGTAAATGACATCGCCGAAGTCAAGGATTGGTAGGATAGTCAGTTTTACGAGGGCATGTTTGGCAGCATGAGTGAAGGAGGCTTTGTTGCGAAATAGGAAGCCGATTCTAGATTTAACATTGGATTGGAGATGCTTAATGTGAGTCTGGAAGGAGAGTTTACAGTCTAACCAGACACCTAGGTATTTGTAGTTGTCCACATACTCTAGGTCAGACCCGTCAAGAGTAGTGATTCTAGTCGGGTGGGCGGGTGCCAGCAGTGTTCGATTGAAGAGCATGCATTTAGTTTTACTAGTGTTTAAGAGCAGTTGGAGGCTACGGAAGGAGTGTTGTATGGCATTGAAGCTCGTTTTTGGAGGTTTGTTAACACAGTGTCCAATGAAGGGCCAGATATATACAAAATGGTGTCGTCTGCGTAGAGGTGGATCTGAGAGTCACCAGCAGCAAGAGTGACATCATTGATATACACAGAGATAAGAGTCGGCCCGAGAATTGAACCCTGTGGCACCCCCATAGAGATGAGATGTAGTTGTTGTTTGTTTGCGTCTGTAAGTTGATGTTCGTAAATGTATGTCTTTGTGAAATATAATGGTTAATTTTAATCTTAAAATGCATTGAATATGTTTGAAACCATTTTCACCTTCTGATTGAGCCTAGTGTAACTGACTTGGTTCAAACCCAGGTCTCCTGCTCGACACAATACTGTGTTAGCCTGTTGAGCTAAAGCCTAAAAATTATCGGAGAAAACAAAATCAGTGCAAGAAAGGTGATGCATGACTAGTGCAGAGTTTAGACATAACTAAGGGAGGGGTGAAGAGGGAGAGTGACATGACAATGGAAGGGGTGTTTTAAAGGGGAATTTCACCCTGGCTCTGCCCGGCATATAGTCATTAGCGAATCCTGATACTGCCTGCTAGGTAGAGGGGGCGGGCCCAAATGTGAATAATGGCTCTGTTTAATTCGAATGACCAACACACAGTAATGTCAGAATTTCTCTAGGCAATAATTTTTTGAAAACGTTAGTTTTTCACTGTTTGTCATTATTTCTGTGTGATGGCCTGTGCTAATTAAAACAAGTGTGTTATCTTTCACCATTCTACCTACAGGAGATTCACCCCGATTCTGCCAGTGGCTTGCGGCTATCAAGAATGATGCTGTGACCAAAGATTATCAGAGTGATTTTCAGGCTGAACTGATGGGGAATCTATTTTGACGACAGCTAATAAGTGATGCGATCCCATAGATTTTTTTCCTTCACAGAAAAACTGTGAGATTCTCAGTTAGAGGTAACCTAATGTTAGCTAGCTTGTTAGCCTAGATAGGTAAGTTAGCTAGCTAACGTTACAGTCCTGTATTGAACTCTGAATGCAATCAGCTAAAACATATAGCTATCTTTAGGTATACACACTTTCAATCAATTTTGCCTATGCCATGGTAGTCACTGCTAGACTGGTAGCTACCTTCAACAGAGTAAACATGTTTGTTTGTTTGTTATTTGACTGACGTTAGCTAATGTAAACTAGCTAATGTTACCAAGTAAGAGTCTCAATTTGGTAGCCATCTATTCCACACTCCGTTACTAAAAATAGAATTGTCAATATAACTAACTCACTCTCTTTTTGTGTGTTGGTAGCAATGATGAATGTGTATAAATTGTCTATGGTTAGTTAGTTGGTTCTCAGCTGGCTAGCAATCTTGCTGCCTATTTAGTGACGCTAGCTAGTTAGATAACAGCAAGCTGACAATATTGAAATGTCCATGTTAGATATGCTTAGCTAGCCAGTCCAGTAGAGATCAATACAATTTGTGGGGTGGTTAAATTGTGTATTTTTGTGTATTTAGTTGTAGGTGGTACAGAATCGGATTCCACCAAAATGCACTTCCAACCTCTATCTCTGTGAAGGTAAGTTGGCCAAATTTTTTACAAGCTGACGGCTAAGATATTTAAATTTACAGTAAGAATGGTATAAACATGAATTGGGTAGTGTTTGTATGGTTTGTGTTTGTGTTATGGTGTTACAGATGGTTAGAGGTAGCCTGAGGACCACAGAGTACCTTCCAGAACATGTAATCAATTTAGTCTACACCTCTTCTCTTTTTACCTTTTCTTTCTGTAAAACTCAGGTTATCTAGAGTCATTCCACAGTGCCCTGCTTAAAAATACCCCAAACCGGGGGCATTTTGGGTACACAAGCCTGAGGGAGCGGACACACCTTGCGGTTATGGAGCACAACAATATCGTGGGACAGAAACCAGCTGAAAGGTATAAAATCAAGACCACAACAGTAATGACACAACCACCTCATTCTTCTCTATGCAGATTCTCAAAACACAATACAAAGTCATGTCTACAAAATTCCCCTGCAAAGGGCTACTATTGACAAGAATGATATGTCAATGGGCTGGGGAGGTTTACAGACAGTACTTTGAGATAAGGAAGAGGGTTTTGGTTGTTCTTAGACAGTAAATGTATTGCATATGAGAGCGATTGAGGTGCCATTTCTCCTCAATCTCCCATACACAACTATTCATACTGTGTAAGAACTGCCTTACTAAGACTTTGCACACCTTCTTTAGCCCCCCAGCCCATTCACTTTGTTGACTGATCTTTCCTCTCAAAAGCAGCTCCCAATGTCCCCTCATTGTCCCTAAACAATGCGCTAGCTGGTTCCATTCGGTTGATACCTTTGCCAACAAAGGCGTCCCTTCCACAAAAAGTGTAAAATGCTAAGACCACAACCATGTCTTTCCAGGAGATGTGCAGTACCATTCTGTTTTTTGCCCTAGCACTACACAACTGATTCAAATAATCAAAGCGTGATGATTTGTTGATTATTTGAATCAGCTGTGTAGTGCTAGGGCGAAAAAACAGAATGTGCACCCCTTGTGGTCCCCAGGACAGGGTTTGGGCAACTCTGGCATAAAACCATGTAGAACAGGGGACTCCAACCCTGTTCCTGGAGAGCTACCATCCTGTAGGTTTTCGCTCCAACCCCAGTTGTAACTAACCTGGTTCAACTTATCAACCAGCTAATTATTAGAATCAGGTACAGTGAGGGAAAAAAGTATTTGATCCCTTGCTGATTTTGTACGTTTGCCTACTGACAAATAAATGATCAGTCTATAATTTTAATGGTAGGTTTATTTGAACAGTGAGAGACAGAATAACAACACAAAAATCCAGAAAAACGCATCTCAAAAATGTTATAAATTGATTTGCATTTTAATGAGGGAAATAAGTATTTGACCCCCTCTCAATCAGAAAGATTTCTGGCTCCCAGGTGTCTTTTATACAGGTAACGAGCTGAGATTAGGAGCACACTCTTAGAGAGAGTGCTCCTAATCTCAGTTTGTTACCTGTATAAAAGACACCTGTCCACAGAAGCAATCAATCAATCAGATTCCAAACTCTCCACCATGGCCAAGACCAAAGAGCTCTCCAAGGATGTCAGGGACAAGATTGTAGACCTACACAAGGCTGGAATGGGCTACAAGACCATCGCCAAGCAGCTTGGTGAGAAGGTGACAACAGTTGGTGTGATTATTCGCAAATGGCAGAAACACAAAATAACTGTCATTCTCCCTCGGCCTGGGGCTCCATGCAAGATCTCACCTGGTGGAGTTGCAATGATCATGACAATGATGAGGAATCAGCCCAGAACTACACGGGAGGATCTTGTCAATGATCTCAAGGCAGCTGGGACCATAGTCACCAAGAAAACAATTGGTAACACACTACGGCTTGAAGGACTGAAATCCTGCCGCGCCCGCAAGGTCCCCCTGCTCAAGAAAGCACATATACAGGGCCATCTGAAGTTTGCCAATGAACATCTGAATGATTCAGAGGAGAACTGGGTGAAAGTGTTGTGGTCAGATGAGACCAAAATGGAGCTCTTTGGCATCAACTCAACTCGCCGTGTTTGGAGGAGGAGGAATGCTGCCTATGACCCCAAGAACACCATCCCCACCGTCAAACATGGAGGTGGAAACATTATGTTTTGGGGGTGTTTTTCTGCTAAGGGGACAGTACAACTCCACCGCATCAAAGGGACAATGGACGGGGCCATGTACCGTCAAATCTTGGGTGAGAACTTTCCCTCAGCCAGGGCATTGAAAATGGGTCGGGATGGGTATTCCAGCATGACAATGACCCAAAACACACGGCCAAGGCAACAAAGGAGTGGCTCAAGGAGAAGCACATTAAGGTCATGGAGTGGCCTAGCCAGTCTCCAGACCTTAATCCCATAGAAAATCTGTGGAGGGAGTTGAAGGTTCGAGTTGCCAAACGTCAGCCTCGAAACCTTAATGACTTGGAGAAGATCTGCAAAGAGGAGTGGGACAAAATCCCTCCTGAGATGTGTGCAAACCTGGTGGCCAACTACAAGAAACGTCTGACCTCTGTGATTGCCAACAAGGGTTTTGCCACCAAGTACTAAGTCATGTTTTGCAGAGGGGTTAAATACTTATTTCCCTCATTAAAATGCAAATCAATTTATAACATTTTTGACATGCGTTTTTCTGGATTTTTTGTTTGTTATTCTGTCTCTCACTTTTCAAATAAACCTACCATTAAAATTATAGACTGATCATTTCTTTGTCAGTGGGCAAATGTACAAAATCAGCAGGGGATCAAATACTTTTTTTTCCCTCACTGTATGCTAGATTAGGGTTGCCCTGATGTAGAACCACCATAAAATAAATATGGACATTTTCTATCAATCTTTGAAAGTTATCAGCCCTTATGGATTCACATAATATATGTATAGAAGCTGTACAGGGCTGTGTAGCATCAAAGAGATGCTAGACATTCAGATTGACAAATAAACAAACATTCTTTGGGTATCTAAAATACAGGAGAGTTTACACTATTTAATGCTAACTCAAGAGAACTATGTATTCAACAATAATGTTATATGGTAAAAGTAACATACAAATTGTATGAACAATGTACACTGCTCAAAAAAATAAAGGGAACACTAAAATAACACATCCTAGATCTGAATGAATGAAATAATCTTATTAAATACTTTTTTCTTTACATAGTTGAATGTGCTGACAACAAAATCACACAAAAATTATAAATGGAAATCCAATTTATCAACCCATGGAGGTCTGGATTTGGAGTCACCCTCAAAATTAAAGTGTAAAACCACACTACAGGCTGATCCAACTTTGATGTAATGTCCTTAAAACAAGTCAAAATGAGGCTCAGTAGTGTGTGTGGCCTCCACGTGCCTGTATGACCTCCCTACAATGCCTGGGCATGCTCCTGATGAGGTGGCGGATGGTCTCCTGAGGGATCTCCTCCCAGAAGGATTGCTTTTATACTATTCCAGGTATTCCTTAAAGAGGTAGGGTTTCAAGTGTCTCCGGAAGGTGGTCAGTGACTCCGCTGTCCTGGCGTCGTGGTGGAGCTTGTTCCACCATTGGGGTGCCAGAGCAGCGAATAGCTTTGTCTGGGCTGAGCGGGAACTGTGCTTCCGTAGAGGTAGGGGGGCTAGCAGGCCAGAGGTGGATGAATGTGGTGCCCTCGTTTGGGTGTAGGGTCTGATCAAAGCCTGAAGGTAAGGAGGTGCCGTTCCCCTCACAGCTCCATAGGCAAGCACCATGGTCTTGTAGTAGATGCAAGCCTCAACTGGAAGCAAGTGGAGTGTGCGGAGGAGCGGGGTGACATGAGAGAACTTGGGAAGGTCAAACACCAGACGGGCTGCAGCGTTCTGGATAAGTTGTAGGGGTTTAATGGCACAGGCAGGGAGCCCAGCCAACAGCGAGTTGCAGTAATACAGACAGGAGATGACAAGTACCTGGATTAGGACCTGTGCCGCTTTCTGTGTAAGGTAGGGTCGTACTCTGCGAATGTTGTAGAGCATGAACCTGCAGGATCGGGTCACCGCTTTGATGTTAGCAGAGAACGACAGGGTGTTGTCCAGGGTCACGCCAAGGTTCTTTGCACTCTGAGGAGGACACAATGGAGTTGTCAACCGTGATGGCGAGATCATGGAGCGGGCAGTCCTTCCCCGGGAGGAAGAGTAGCTCCGTCTTGCCGAGGTTCAGCTTGAGGTGGTGATCTGATATCCACACTGATATGTCTGCCAGAGATGCGATTCGCCACCTGGTTATCAGAAGGGGGAAAGGAGAAAATGAATTGTGTGTCGTCTGCGTAGCAATGATAGGAGAGACCATGTGAGGATATGACAGAGCCAAGTGACTTGGTGTATAGAGAGAATAGGAGAGGGCCTAGAACTGAGCCCTGGGGGACACCAGTGGTGAGAGCATGTGGTGCGGAGACAGATTCTCGCCATGCCACCTGGTAGGAGTGACCTGTCAGGTAGGACGCAATCCAAGAGTGAGCAGCGCCGGAGATGCCCAACTCGGAGAGGGTGGAGAGGGGGACCTGATGGTTCACAGTATCAAAGGCAGCAGATAGGTCTAGAAGGATAAGAGCAGAGGAGAGAGAGTTAGCTTTAGCAGTGCGGAGAGCCTCTGTGAAACAGAGAAGAGCTGAATGACCAGTCTTGAAACCTGACTGGTTTGGAGAGAGATAGCAGGAGAGTTGGCCAGAGACGGCACGCTCAAGAGTTTTGGAGAGAAAAGAAGAAGGGATACTGGTCTGTAGTTGTTGACATCGGAGGGATCCAGTGTAGGTTTTTTGAGGAGAGGTGCAACTCTCGCTCTCTTGAAGACGCAAGGGACATGGCCAGCGGTCAAGGATGAGTTGATGAGTGAGGTAAGGGAGAAGGTCTCCGGAAATGGTCAGGAGAAGAGAGGAAGGGATAGGGTCAAGCGGGCAGGAAATCAAGCATAATGTCTAATCCCTCAAGAGGGATACACTTCATGGGATACAGTTCTGCTACAATGACACACGCAGGCTAAGGAATTATGTTTCTGTATCTAGAATCCACTCCAGGAAGATGCCCAGGTTGTCTGTAAGACACGTTTTTTTTAAAATTATACTGTTATACAGTTTGAACAACAGTGGAACCGTGCCAGCATAACATCAACATTAGGGTAGACTAGTGATACATGTTCAAAGGCACAGAGATTACATTTACAACCATATCTAGCCTAATGGAAAGAAATATGGCATGACCCACAACCTTTGCACTGTGACCAGACCGTACAAATGAGCCTAGGTAGGTAGTCAGACAGTATATACCTATAGCCATGTCTATCAGGCATGCTTAGGCAAATATTTACAGTTGAAGTCGGAAGTTTACATACACCTTAGCCAAATACATTTAAACTGAGTTTTTCACAATTCCTGACATTTAATCCTATTTAAAATTCCCTGTTTTAGGTCAGTTAGGATCACCACTTTATTTTAAGAATGTAAAATGTCAGAATAATAGTAGAGAGAATGATTTATTTCAGCTTTTATTTCTTTCATCACATTCCCAGTGGGTCAGAAGTTTACAAACACTCAATTAGTTTTTGGTAGCATTGCCTTTCAATTGTTTAACCTGGGTCAAATGTTTCGGGTAGCCTTCCACAAGCTTCCCACAATAAGTTAGTTGAATTTTGGCCCATTCCTCCTGACAGAGCTGGTGTAACTGAGTCAGGTTTGTAGGCATCCTTGATTGCACACACTTTTTCAGTTCTGCCCACACATTTTCTATAGGATTGAGGTCAGGGCTTTGTGATGACCACTCCAATACCTTGACTTTGTTGTCCTTAAGCCATTTTGGCACAACTTTGGAAGTATGCTTGGGGTCATTTGGAAGAGCCATTTGCGACCAAGCTTTAACTTCCTGACTGATGTCTTGAGATGTTGCTTCAATATATCCACATAATTTTCCTTCCTCATGATGCCATCTATTTTGTGAAGTGCACCAGTCCCTCCTGCAGCAAAGCACCCCCACAGCATGATGCTGCCACCCCCGTGCTTCACGGTTGGGATGGTGTTTTTCGGCTTGCAAGTCCCCCTTTTTCCTCCAAACATAACGATGGTCATTATGGGCAAACAGTTCTATGTCTGTTTCATCAGACCAGAGGACATTTCTTCAAAAGGTACGATCTTTGTCCCCATGTGCAATTGCAAACCGTAGTCTGGCTTCTTTTTGGCGGTTTTGGAGCAGTGGCTTCTTCCTTGCTGAGCGGCATTTCAGGTTATGTCGATATAGGACTCGTTTTACTGTGGATATAGATACTTTTCTACCTGTTTCCTCCAGCATCTTCACTAGCTTCCCTTAAAGCTACTAGCTACTGTTGTATCAATATGTTTTGACCATGACAGTTTTACAATCCAGGGTTACTCCAAGCAGTTTAGTCACCTCAACTTGCTCAATTTCCACATTATT
Source organism: Coregonus clupeaformis (assembly GCF_020615455.1). Lineage (NCBI taxonomy): Eukaryota > Metazoa > Chordata > Actinopteri > Salmoniformes > Salmonidae > Coregonus > Coregonus clupeaformis. The sequence continues at coordinate 8,068,648 of NC_059221.1, read as the reverse complement.
TATTACAGGATTTAGTTGAGGTGTAGGGTTTAGTCAATGATTTGTCCAAAATTCAATGCTTATAGTTTTAGAAATATTTAGGACTAACTTATTCCTTGCCACCCACTCTGAAACTAACTGCAGCTCTTTGTTAAATGTTGCAGTCATTTCAGTCACTGTAGTAGCTGACATGTATAGTGTTGAGTCATCCTCATACATAGACACACTGGGTTTACTCAAAGCCAGTGGCATGTCATTAGTAAAGATTGAAAAAAGTAATGGGCCTAGACAGCTGCCCTCGGGAGTTCCTGATTCTACCTGGATTATGTTGGAGAGGCTTCCCTTAAAGAACACCCTCTGTGTTCTGTTAAACAGGTAACTCTTTATCCACAAAATAGCAGGGGCCATAACACATACATTTTTCCAGCAGCAGACTATGATCGATAATGTCGAAAGCCGCACTGAAGTCTAACAAAACAGCCCCAACAATCTTTTTATCGTCAATTTCTCTCAGCCAATAATCAGTCATTTGTGTAAGTGCTGTGCTTGTTGAATGTCCTTCTCTATAAGCATGCTGAAAGTTTGTTGTGAATTTGTTTACTGTAAAATAGCATTGTATCTGGTCAAACACAATTTTTTCCAAAAGTTTACTAAGGGTTGGTAACAGGCTGATTGGTCGGCTATATGAGCCAGTAAAGGGGGCTTTACTATTCTTAGGTAGCAGAATGACTTTTGCTTCCCTCCAAGCCTGGGGGCACACACTTTCTTGTAGGCTTAAATTGAAAATATGGCAAATAGGAGTAGCAAAATCGTTATTATCCTCAGGAATGTTCCATCCATGTTGTCAGACCCCGGTTGTCCTTCATAATATGGTCAGATATACTTGGATGTGTAGTGTCAGTGTGATGAGGTGATTTCGAAGGAGTCAGGCGCAGGAGGGTAAATCACAGAATAACAGGATTTATTCTGAAACACAGAGTTACGCAGTAATGCGTCAAAACACTCCAGTGCGCAAAACAGGTGCACTGGAAAATACAAGGCACACAGGGAAATATCCCAGCGATACAAAATACACGGAGCTCCACCGATCTTCTCTATCCTCCACAATAAACAATCACACACAAAGACAAGGGGCCAGAGGGAACACTTGTACAGGTACTGATGAGGGGATATGAACCAGGTGTGTGTAATAAACAAGACATAACAAATGGAATGATGAGATGAGGAGCGGCAGTGGCTAGAAGGCCGGTGACGACGAACGCCGAAGCCTACCCAAACAAGGAGGAAGTCGTGACAGTCAGCATTTGTTGCTGGTATGTCATGCCTAAGTTTGCTAATCTTGCCAATTAAAAAATAATCAAGGCAATATCAGTTGGTTTTGTAATGAATGAGCCATCTGATGCAATGAATGATGGAGCTGAGTTTGCCTTTTTTCCCCAAAATGTAATTTAAGGTGCTCCAAAGCTTTTTACTATCATTCTTTATGTCATTTATCTTTGTTTCATAGTGTAGTTTCTTCTTCTTTTTATTCAGTTTAGTCACATGATTTCTCAATTTGCAATATGTTTGCCAATCGGTTGTGCAGCCAGACTTATTTGCCATTCCTTTTGCCTCATCCCTCTCAACCATACAATTTTTCATTTCCTCATCATCAACAGGGATTTAACAGTTTTTACAGTCATTTTCTTAATGGGTGCATGCTTATTAGTAACTGGAATAAGCAATTTCATAAATGTGTCATGTGCAGCGTCTGGTTTCTCCTCATTACACACCATGGACCAACAAATATTATTTGCATCAACAACATAGGAATCACCACAAAACGTATTGTATGACCTCTTATACACTATATTAGGCCCAGCCTTTGTAACTTTGGTTTTCCTAGATATGGCTGCTATATTGTGATCACTACATCCGATGGATCTGGATACTGCTTTCAAGCAAATTTCTGCAGCATTAGTAAAGATGTGATCAATACATGTTGATGATTTCATTAATGTGCTGTTTGTAACTACCCTAGTAGTTACAAACAGTGCCTGAACCAGGTTGCAGGGACTGATTACAGTTTGAAGCTTTTTCTTGAGTGGGCAGTTTGATGAAAGAAAGTCAATATTTAAATCACCCAGAAAATATACCTCTCTGTTGATATCACATACATTATCAAGCATTTCACACATGTTATCCAGATACTGACTGTTAGCACTTGGTGGTCTATAGCAGCTTCCCACCAGAATGGGCTTTAGGTGAGGCAGATGAACCTGTAGCCTTATTACTTATTTAACATGAGATCCTCTCTAATCTTTACAGGAATGTGGTTCTGAATATAAACAGCACCATTTTTTTGGCATTTCTATATTTTCTGTAAATGCTATAACCTTGTATTGCTACCACTGTATCATCAAAGGTATTACCTAAGTGAGTTTCAGAGATAGTCAGAATATGAATGTCATTTGTTACTAGCAAATTATTGATTTCATGAACCTTGTTTCTTAAGCTACATATGTTAATGTGGGGTATTTTGAGCACTTTTCTTCTGATATGCTTACTTGTTTTCATTGCTTTACTGGGAAACTTAGCAGAAGTTGATATGCTCATGTTATTTATGTTAGTGCAGGGTGAGCTGCACACAGTGGATTTCCTCCTAGGGCACACCGCCTCAGTGCTAACAGTATAAATCTGGTTAATAGGCACATGATTACTGCATAAAATAGCTGTAGGATCAGCAGAGGCATTCAGGGCAGTTAGAGGGACATACATTAGGTTACTTACATTGTGTCTACCAATGCCCCTGGTGTTATGTACATTTGCTGAAGCATTATGACAACTCTGCATCACAATGGCAGGGATTAGCTGAGCTGGGCTTGGGTCATTGATAAGTAATTGTCTCAACACAGCCTTATAATGCTGTGAAAGGATCCAGGAACCCAAATTATTTGGGTGGATCCCATCCTCCTTATAAAACGTGTTTTGTTTCCCAAAGGTATCGAAATTGTCAACAAAAGTTACACCCATTGACCTGCAATAATCACGTAGCCAGTTGTGAAGAGAAAGAATCCTGCTAAAGCATTCAATGCCACGATTCAGAGAGGGCGCATGGCCAGATATGATGGGTCTTTTGTTAGTGTCTAGCAGAGAGTCAATCAGCTCTTTAAAATCCAGTTTCAACTGTTCAGAGCTGCCCTTCATAATGTCATTAAAACCCACATGGACTAAGATAGAATCAATCTCCATGTCCTGACATAGTACATTCGGGAGCAGCTTAGTAATGTAATTTACTCGAGCTCCGGTTTAGGACATTGTTTTTGCAATAGGAACAGTCACATTTCTTACCATGGAGCTGCCCAAAATCACAGCTGGCGAGAAGGATGAGGAAATCCGCCCACTCCCATGCTTCACAGGATTTGGAGAACCCTTTATGGACAGGCGAGAGGCAGGATAACTTGAGCCCGTTGCTCCCGGCGCCTGGTGCAGGCCTCCAACAGATGGAGAATCCCCTCTTGATCCAGAGCAGGGACTGAAGGTTGCCAACGTCGAAATCGTTGTAGTAGGCACTGCGGTCGCAGACACAGGCACCCACAGCGACGAAGGTGCAGGAAGATCAGGCTCCAGGACAGCGAAACTATTCGTTGTTTGTATCCGCTCCGGGCCTCTCGTTGGGAGTGTAGACTGCTTTGCGGGAGGCCGCTGACTTCGGCTTCCACTGCTCGTGACATGCGACCATCGTTGATTGCCTTGCTCCTCTTGCTGTGCTCCTTCGACTCCGATATCAGATGGGGGAGCTCTGGGCAACACCGGCCAGTTGAGAACAACAAACGACAAGGCGGAGATCCATCCAACAAGCGCGAACGCCGTCCAGCCACCGGCTTAGAAAATTTAAACATTCCACTCTGCGTTTCCCCCAGTTTCTTACATAGGCAGGCGACCTGCGTGATCAAGGAAGGCACCTCAAGCCTATAATCCTCTGCATGCAGACAATTGCCACATTGGAACTCTGAGTGATGTGGTTTGTCACGAAACAAAGCGTAGTAAATACACCTCCTACAGCTCTGGAACCGTTCATTTATTTCACAGTATTTGTCATCTGCCCTCTTAGTGCTGGCATTGGCTGTAGCTGCGCTTCTATCGTTAGCTAAACTCTTTGTTTCGAATTCTCTTTGCCATGTAGCTAATAGATGCTCCATCGTCGAATTTGTGTTGATGAGAGGAATCACTTGAAGCCATTGCATAATTACCCCCGGGGCAATTATGTGTGAAACACAACTCACTGTCCTAGATATGGCTGCTATATTGTGATCACTACATCCGATGGATCTGGATACTGCTTTCTGGATACTGCCTCAGACATGATGAAAACAAGCCCAGATTCCCCCAGGGTGAAATTCCTCTTTAAGTATTTATGTGTTTTTGCCAACAGCACTGTGCAATGCAGTTGTTCTTTAAAATTATCAAAATCCACCTTAGCATTGATGTCATATCCTAAGGGGTGACCATAGATATACAATTCATTATTCCAATTATGTATTGTTTTAATTATCCAAATTGTCTCTGGGTGGTTGTTTTTGTGCCTTTACACTGATATTCCCGATCGTGAGATTCTTTGTTTACATTTACATTTTAGTCATTTAGCTTACAGTTAGTGCATACATTTATTTTTATTTTTTATTTTTATTTTATTTTCATACCCCCTGTGGGAATCAAACCCACAACCCTGGCGTTGCAAACGCCATGCTCTATCAACTGAGCTACATCCTTTGTCATACCCTGATGCCCCCTGGGTTACTTCGGTTAGCACTTTAGGGTTTTGAAAAGCTTGTTACAAATTAAATGTATTATTATTGTTAATATTATTATCATTATTATTATTATCATCATTATCATTATTATTGTCATTATTATCATTATCATTATTATTATTATTATTATTATTATTATTAATAAGTAGTGGGGCCAGCACCCCTCATATCCAAACGGACACATACACAGTCCTGACTAACCTTTACCGACAACGCCACAGAGACCGGAGGTAGTTTGCACCAGAGAAGCAGAGATGCTAATGCTACATCCAGCTTTGGAACACCCCTTAACCGAGTAGCTGAACTCAAGAGTTGGGACAAAAGTGGGAACGAGTGGGCTTCTCTGGTGGAGGATAGTTGGAGAGGTCAAATGGAAGGAAGAAGGAATGATGGAGGCTATGTTTTGGGGGGTTTCTGCGGAATCTGGGCAAACCCTGCAAATCTTTTGTCTGTTGGGCAGCATGGGCTTGCTTCTCAGGATCAGTGTCAGTGGACTTGTAGGCAGATTGATGCATCAGAGGAGCTGGGTGTTGGACAGGAGAAGCAGAAGGGAGCTGAGTGGGAGCCAGACACCAGTTCAGATCCCGAAACGGCCCCATTGTTGTTAAGCTCGTTACTTTACCAAGAATAGAGGCCATTTGTCAAAGAAGGGGAGGCACTGAATAACCTGTCAATATAGGACATCATTAATCATTAATTTTGCATTGAAAATATTTAAATACAGGTTGCCTGATTTTTTTTATTTTATATTTACTTCTCAGTTTTAACAACTGGTTTTGTGTTTGTTTCTGATCTATGCTGATTGGTCCAAACATCAACTGTGACCAATAGGGATTAGGAATGTTTTGATCTTATTATCTGACTTTTCCAAACTCCTGATGCTCTGTCAAAGGCAAATAACTGTAAATGAGATCCATACTTATGACAACCATGTATTTCTATGTTTACTTTTAATCTATGTATGTTTCCATACAGGATTACACACAGTCTTTGGAGGACCTACTCATGCCCACCCCAGGTTACTCATGTACCACATTGTGCATAAATATTAGTACATGCGGCTGCTTATAAATACATATACTGCTATTTTAAAGTTAGACGTTCAACATTCCAGACTATCGCTTACAGCCTTGACCTTCAGTATGCCGTTTTATTTTATTTTTGTGCACGCACTTCTATTCTGAGATAGCAAAGAAAGCCACTGTGGATGATATCATGCAAGTACTATCCTTCAAGTTGACTGACTTCAGCAAGAGAGGCTGTTGTTACTAGTCAGGATCGACATACCCAGACAATGTTGAGCGTATGTCAAACTACAGCATCAATACTTGTGGATCACATAATAGTGCTTGTGTCTCAAACCCAAAGCTCTCAGGTATACCTAATAATAATGACTCCCTGTGTGTGTGCATGCGTGCGCGTAAAATTATGTCTTATTTTAAAATGTGTATTTGTATTTGTTATGGATTCCCATTAGCTCTTCCTGGTGTCCGGCAAAATGAAGGCAGTTATACAATTTTAAAAACATTACAATACATTCATAACAGATTTCACAACACACTAAGTGTGTGCCCCCCGGCCCTACTCTACTGCCACATATCTACAACGCAAAACCCATGTGTACTTGTGTGCATAGTGTGTATGTTATCATGTGTGTATGCATGTGTCTGTGCCTATGTTTGTGTTGCTTCACAGTCCTCGCTGTTCCATATGGTGTATTTTTATCTGTTTTTTGAATCTAATTTTACTACTTGCATCAGTTACCTGATGTGGAATAGAGTTCCAAGTAGTCATAGCGCTACGTAGTACTGTGCGCCTCCCATAGTCTGTTCTTGACTTGGGGACTGTGAAGAGACCTCTAGTGGCATACTTGTGGAGTATGCATGGGTGTCTGAGCTGTATGCTAGTCGTTTCAATACCTCTCACAAATACAAGTAGTGATGAAGTCAATCTCTCCTCCACTTTGAGCCAGGAGAGATTGACATGCATATTATTCATGCTAGCTCTCTGTGTACATCCAAGGGCCAGCCGTGCTGCCCTGTTCTGAGCCAATTGCAACTTTCCTAAGTCCCTCTTTGTGGCACCTGACCACACGACTTGAACAGTAGTCCAGGTGCGACAAAACTAGAGCCTGTACTCCTCTACTTACTGAATATTGTCAACACTAAACGCACAGTGAGGGAGCCTGTATCCTTAACCAAACTCACTCATCTAATTGAATTATCTGTTATTTGTTCTCTCATTTTAATGCACTATACTTGAAGTAGGAGTCTCTAAGACCTTAAGAGGACTTCAAAAAAGAAAAACTTAAAGTGATCAAATTCCTTCCCTGAGGAAATCGGCAGGGGGGAAAAGAAAATGGACAGCCAGCAGTTGCTCTGGCATTGAATAATGAAAGTCACTGCGAGCTGGAGAGTTCAAAGCTGCATTTATGACTCTCTCTCATTTCCCCTCTGTGTGAGATGAAGGCTAAGCAGTCCAACAGAGCCATTTCAGTGCAGGCTGAGAGAAGAAGCTAAAGCTTAGGGCTTGGCACTTCCGACATTTCCTCAATAAACTTGACTTATCCAGGACAGGACATCCCCATGCCACATCTATGACATTTTACAATCGAGTCAGACGTTAAAACAGGATAAGGTAAGGTACTGTGACCCAGAGAAGAGTAGAGGAGAGTGGGGTAAGTTGAGCCATCACTCTGTCAAGGGAAATATAGTATTCTTTCTAACAAAGATATATACATACAGTGAGGGAAAAAAGTATTTGATCCCCTGCTGATTTTGTACGTTTGCCCACTGACAAAGACATGATCAGTCTATAATTTTAATGGTAGGTTTATTTGAACAGTGAGAGACAGAATAACAACAAAAAAATCCAGAAAAACGCATGTCAAAAATGTTATAAATTGATTTGCATTTTAATGAGAAAAATAAGTATTTGACCCCTCTGCAAAACATGACTTAATACTTGGTGGCAAAACCCTTGTTGGCAATCACAGAGGTCAGACGTTTCTTGTAGTTGGCCACCAGGTTTGCACACATCTCAGGAGGGATTTTGTTCCACTCCTCTTTGCAGATCTTCTCCAAGTCATTAAGGTTTCGAGGCTGACGTTTGGCAACTCGAACCTTCAGCTCCCTCCACAGATTTTCTATGGGATTAAGGTCTGGAGACTGGCTAGGCCACTCCAGGACCTTAATGTGCTTCTTCTTGAGCCACTCCTTTGTTGCCTTGGATGTGTGTTTTGGGTCATTGTCATAATGGAATACCCATCACGACCCATTTTCAATGCCCTGGCTGAGGGAAGGAGGTTCTCACCCAAGATTTGACGGTACATGGCCCCGTCCATCGTCCCTTTGATGCGGTGAAGTTGTCCTGTCCCCTTAGCAGAAAAACACCCCCAAAGCATAATGTTTCCACCTCCATGTTTGACGGTGGGGATGGTGTTCTTGGGTTCATAGGCAGCATTCCTCCTCCTCCAAAGACGGCGAGTTGAGTTGATGCCAAAGAGCTCGATTTTGGTCTCATCTGACCACATCACCCAGTTCTCCTCTGCAACGTTCAGATGTTCATTGGCAAACTGTATATGTGCTTTCTTGAGCAGGGGGACCTTGCGGGCGCTGCAGGATTTCAGTCCTTCACGGCGTAGTGTGTTACCAATTGTTTTCTTGGTGACTATGGTCCCAGCTGCCTTGAGATCATTGACAAGATCCTCCCGTGTAGTTCTGGGCTGATTCCTCACCGTTCTCATGATCATTGCAACTCCATGAGGTGAGATCTTGCATGGAGCCCCAGGCCGAGGGAGATTGACAGTTCTTTAGTGTTTCTTCCATTTGCGAATAATCGCACCAACTGTTGTCACCTTCTCACCAAGCTGCTTGGCGATGGTCTTGTAGCCCATTCCAGCATTGTGTAGGTCTACAATCTTGTCCCTGACATCCTCGGAGAGCTCTTTGGTCTTGGCCATGGTGGAGAGTTTGGAATCTGATTGATTGATTGCTTCTGTGGACAGGTGTCTTTTATACAGGTAACAAGCTGAGATTAGGAGCACTCCCTTTAAGAGTGTGCTCCTAATCTCAGCTCGTTACCTGTATTAAAGACACCTGGGAACCAGAAATCTTTCTGATTGAGAGGGGGTCAAATACTTATTTCCCTCATTAAAATGCAAATCAATTTATAACTTTTTTGAAATGCGTTTTTCTGGATTTTTTCTGGAGTTTCCCCTAGTTACAGAATGAATTATGCAACAGAACGTGACTGTCTAGATAGTGCAGGTAGGCCTAGACCGAGCATGTTTCTGGTGGTTGCATGTTCCACCCATTTATGTTAATCTATTAATATATGCAAATACACCCAGTTTATTCATGCTAATGAGGCACATTTAATTTTATTTATTTTAACACAAAATACATGATACTCTTAGAAAATGTATACTGACCAAAAATATAAATGCAACATGTTACAGATCATATAAGGAAATAAGTCAATTGAAATAAATAAATTAGGCCCTAATCTATGGATATTACATGACTGGGAATACAGATATGAATCTGTTGGTCACATATACCTTTAAAAAAAAGTAGGGGCATGGATCATAAAACCAGTCAGTATCTGGTGTGACCACCATTTAACCTCATGCAGCGCAAGACATCTCCTTCGCATAGAGTTTTATGCTATTTGCCTCATGACTCCTGCGTGCTTTGTTGACAATGAACTTGCTTGTTTACCCAGCAGTGGGACAGACTATGTTTGTTCCCACACTCGGGACTCTGACTCTCTATTTGTTACACATATTCTTGGCCTCCCATCCTATTCTAACTACCTCTCGCCAGCTTTGTATTCATGTTACCTGATGAAATTGCTGTACAATATGATCTTGTTGCCATCTGATGCACATTCAAATGTCATAAAAAATCCACACTGCAGAGCTGTCCCTGACCTCTGCCGTGCCCTGATTGTATTACTGATGGTGATATCTGGAAATGTGCATGGACACACTGGCCCATCCACTGTTGACTTGACCAAAGCTTTTGCTACGTTAGACCATTCTTCTCTTGTGGGCTGGCTAAGGAGTATTGGTGTCTCTGAGTGGTCTTTGGCCTGGTTTGCTAACTACCTCTCTCAAAGAGTGCAGTGTCTAAAGTCAGAACATCTGCTGTCTCAGCCACTGCCTGTCACCAAGGGAGTACCCCAAGGCTCGATTCTAGGCCCCACGCTCTTCTCAATTTACATCAACAACATAGCTCAGGCAGTATGAAGCTCTCTCATCCATTTATATGCAGATGATACAGTCTTATACTCAGCTGGCCCCTTCCCGGATTTTGTGTTAAATGCTCTACAACAAAGCTTTCTTAGTGTCCAACAAGCTTTCTCTGCCCTTAACCTTATTCTGAACACCTCCAAAACAAAGGTAATGTGGTTTGGTAAGAAGAATGCCCCTCTCCCCACCGGTGTGATTACTACCTCTGAGGGTTTAGAGCTTGAGGTAGTCACCTCATACAAGTACTTCAAATCAAATCAAATCAAATGTATTGGTCACATACACATGGTTAGCAGATGTTATTGCGAGTGTTGCGAAATGCTTGTGCTTCTAGTTCTGACAGTGCAGCAATATCTAGCAAGTAATATCTAACAATTCCACAACAAATACCTAATACATACAAAATATAAGTAAAGGAATGGAATAAGAATATATAAATATATGGATGAGCAATGTCATTGTCAGAGCGGCATAGGCTAAGATGCAATAGCTAGTATAGAATACAGGATATACAGTGGGGAGAACAAGTATTTGTACACTGCCGATTTTGCAGGTCTTCCTACTTACAAAGCATGTAGAGGTCTGTAATTTTTATCATATGTACACTTAAACTGTGAGAGACGGAATCTAAAACGAAGATCTAGAAAATCACATTGTATGATTTTTAAGTAATTAATTTGCATTTTATTGCATGACATAAGTATTTGATCACCTACCAACCATTAAGAATTCCGGCTCTCACAGACCTGTTAGTTTTTCTTTAAGAAGCCCTCCTGTTCTCCACTCATTACCTGTATTAACTGCACCTGTTTGAACTCGTTACCTGTATAAAAGACACCTGTCCACACACTCAATCAAACAGACTCCAACCTCTCCACAATGGCCAAGACCAGAGAGCTGTGTAAGGACATCAGGGATAAAATTGTAGACCTGCACAAGGCTGGGATGGGCTACAGGACAATAGGCAAGCAGCTTGGTGAGAAGGCAACAACTGTTGGCGCAATTATTAGAAAATGGAAGAAGTTCAAGATGACGATCAATCACCCTTGGTCTGGGGCTCCATGCAAGATCTCACCTCGTGGGGTATCAATGATCATGAGGAAGGTGAGGGATCAGCCCAGAACTACACGGCAGTACCTGGTCAATGACCTGAAGAGAGCTGGGACCACAGTCTCAAAGAAAACCATTAGTAACACACTACGCCGTCATGGATTAAAATCCTGCAGCGCATGCAAGGTCCCCCTGCTCAAGCCAGCGCACGTCCAGGCCCGTCTGAAGTTTGCCAATGACCATCTGGATGATCCAGACGAGGAATGGGAGAAGGTCATGTGGTCTGATGAGACAAAAATAGAGCTTTTTGGTCCAAACTCCACTCGCCGTGTTTGGAGGAAGAAGAAGAATGAGTACAACCCCAAGAACACCATCCCAACCATGAAGCATGAAGGTGGAAACATCATTCTTTGGGGATGCTTTTCTGCAAAGGGGACAGGACGACTGCACCGTATTGAGGGGAGGATGGATGGGGCCATGTATCGCGAGATCTTGGCCAACAACCTCCTTCCCTCAGTAAGAGCATTGAAGATGGGTCGTGGCTGGGTCTTCCAGCATGACAACAACCCGAAACACACAGCCAGGGCAACTAAGGAGTGGCTCCGTAAGAAGCATCTCAAGGTCCTGGAGTGGCCTAGCCAGTCGCCAGACCTGAACCCAATAGAAAATCTTTGGAGGGAGCTGAAAGTCCGTATTGCCCAGCGAGCTAAACCACTTCTATGCTCGCTTCGAGGCAAGCAACACTGAAGCATGCATGAGAGCACCAGCTGTTCCGGATGACTATGTGATCACGCTCTCCGTAGCCGATGTGAGTAAGACTTTTAAGCAGGTCAACATTCACAAGGCCACAGGGCCAGACGGATTACCAGGACGTGTACTCCGAGCATGTGCTGACCAACTGGCAAGTGTCTTCACTGACATTTTCAACATGTCCCTAACTGAGTCTGTAATACCAACATGTTTCAAGCAGACCACCATAGTCCCCGTGCCCAAGGACTCTAAGATAACCTGCCTAAATGACTACCCGACCCGTAGCACTGACGTCTGTAGCCATGAAGTGCTTTGAAAGGCTGGTCATGGCTCACATCAACAGCATTATCCCAGAAACCCTAGACCCACTCCAATTTGCATACCGCCCCAACAGATCCACAGATGATGCAATCTCTATTGCACTCCACACTGCCCTTTCCCACCTGGACAAGAGGAACACCTACGTGAGAATGCTATTCATTGACTACAGCTCAGCATTCAACACCATAGTGCCCTCTAAGCTCATCACTAAGCTAAGGATCCTGGGACTAAACACCTCCCTCTGCAACTGGATCCTGGACTTCCTGACGGGCCGCCCCCAGGTGGTAAGGGTAGGTAACAACACATCTGCCACACTGATCCTCAACACGGGAGCCCCTCAGGGGTGCGTGTTCAGTCCCCTCCTGTACTCTCTGTTCACCCATGACTGCATGGCAAGGCACGACTCCAACACCATCATTAAGTTTGCCGACGACACAACAGTGGTAGGCCTGATCACCGACAACGATGAGACAGCCTATAGGGAGGAGGTCAGAGACCTGGCCGTGTGGTGCCAGGACAACAACCTCTCCCTCAACGTGACCAAGTCAAAGGAGATGACTGTGGACTACAGGAAAAAAAAGAGGACTGAGCACACCCCCATTCTCATCGACGGGGCTGTAGTGGAACAGGTTGAGAGCTTAAAGTTCCTTGGTGTCCACATCACCAACGAACTATCATGGTCCAAACACACCAAGACAGTCGTGAAGAGGGCACGACAAAGCCTATTCCCCCTCAGGGAGACTGAAAAGATTTGGCATGGGTCCACAGATCCTCAAAAAATTCTACAGCTGCACCATCGAGAGCATCCTGACTGGTTGCATCACCGCCTGGTATGGCAACTGCTTGGCCTCCGACTGCAACGCACTACAGAGGGTAGTGCGTACGGCCCAGTACATAACTGGGGCCAAGCTTCCTGCCATCCAGGACCTCTATACCAGGCGGTGTCAGAGGAAGGCCCTCAAAATTGTCAAAGACTCCAGCCACACTAGTCATAGACTGTTCTCTCTGCTACCGCACGGCAAGCGGAACCGAGTGCCAAGTCTAGGTCCAAAAGACTTCTCAACAGCTTCTACCCCCAAGCCATAAGACTCCTGAACAGCTAATCATGGCTACCCGGACTATTGCACTGCCCCCCCACCCCATCCTTTTTACGCTGCTGCTACTCTGTTAATTATTTATGCATAGTCACTTTAACTCTACCCACATGTACATATTACCTCAACTACCTCAACTAGCCGGTGCCCCCGCACATTAACTCTGCAACGGTACCCCCCTGTATATATAGCCTCCCTACTGTTATTTTATTTTACTTCTGCTCTTTTTTTTCTCAACACTTTTTTTGTTGTTGTTTTATTTTTACTTTTTTTGTTAAAAATAAATGCATTGTTGGTTAAGGGCTGTAAGTAAGCATTTCACTGTAATGTCTGCACCTGTTGTATTCGGCGCATGTGACCAATAAAATTTGATTTGATTTTATTTGAAACCTGAAGGATCTGGAGAAGGTCTGTATGGAGGAGTGGGCCAAAATCCCTGCAGCAGTGTGTGCAAACCTGGTCAGGACCTACAGGAAACGTATGATCTCTGTAATTGCAAACAAAGGTTTCTGTACCAAATATTAAGTTCTGCTTTTCTGATGTATCAAATACTTATGTCATGCAATAAAATGCAAATTATTTACTTAAAAATCATACAATGTGATTTTCTGGATTTTTGTTTAAGATTCCGTCTCTCACAGTTGAAGTGTACATATGATAAAAATTACAGACCTCTACATGCTTTGTAAGTAGGAAAACCTGCAAAATCGGCAGTGTATCAAATACTTGTTCTCCCCACTGTATATATATATATATATATATATATATATATATATATATATATATATAACGTATGTATACGTATGTATGTGTATACAGTGAGGGAAAAAAAGTAATTCATCCCCTGCTGATTTTGTACGTTTGCCCACTGACAAAGAAATGATCAGTCTATCATTTTAATGGTAGGTTTATTTGAACAGTGAGAGACAGAATAACAACAAAGAAATCCAGAAAAACGCATGTCAAAAATGTTATAAATTGATTTGCATTTTAATGAGGGAAATAAGTATTTGACCCCCTCTCAATCGGAAAGATTTCTGGCTCCCAGGTGTCTTTTATACAGTTAACGAGCTGAGATTAGGAGCACACTCTTAAAGGGAGTGCTCCTAATCTTAGCTTGTTACTTGTATAAAAGACACCTGTCCACAGAACCAATCAATCAATCAGATTCCAAACTCTCCACCATGGCCAAGACCAAAGAGCTCTCCAAGGATGTCAGGGACAAGATTGTAGACCTACACAAGGCTGGAATGGGCTACAAGACAATGGCCAAGCAGCTTGGTGAGAAGGTGACAACAGTTGGTGCGATTATTCGCAAATAGAAGAAACACAAAATAAATGTCAATCTCCCTCGGCCTGGGGCTCCATGCAAGATCTCACCTCGTGGAGTTGCAATGATCATGAGAACGGTGAGGAATCAGCCCAGAACTACACGAGAGGATATTGTTAATGATCTCAAGGCAGCTGGGACCATAGTCACCAAGAAAACAATTGGTAACACACTACGCCGTGAAGGACTGAAATCCTGCAGCGCCCGCAAGGTCCCCCTGCTCAAGAAAGCACATATACAGGGCCGTCTGAAGTTTGCCAATGAACATCTGAATGATTCAGAGGAGAACTGTGTGAAAGTGTTGTGGTCAGATGAGACCAAAATCGAGCTCTTTGGCATCAACTCAACTCGCCGTGTTTGGAGGAGGAGGAATGCTGCCTATGAACCCAAGAACACCATCCCCACCGTCAAACATGGAGGTGGAAACATTATGCTTTGGGGGTGTTTTTCTGCTAAGGGGACAGGACAACTTCACCGCATCAAAGGGACAATGGACGGGGCCATGTACCGTCAAATCTTGGGTGAGAACTTTCCCTCAGCCAGGGCATTGAAAATGGGTCGTGGATGGGTATTCCAGCATGACAATGACCCAAAACACACGGCCAAGGCAACAAAGGAGTGGCTCAAGAAGAAGCACATTAAGGTCATGGAGTGGCCTAGCCAGTCTCCAGACCTTAATCCCATAGACAATCTGTGAAGGGAGCTGAAGGTTCGAGTTGCCAAACGTCAGCCTCGAAACCTTAATGACTTGGAGAAGATCTGCAAAGAGGAGTGGGACAAAATCCCTCCTGAGATGTGTGCAAACCTGGTGGCCAACTACAAGAAACGTCTGACCTCTGTGATTGCCAACAAGGGTTTTGCCACCAAGTACTAAGTCATGTTTTGCAGAGGGGTCAAATACTTATTTCCCTCATTAAAATGCAAATCAATTTTTAACATTTTTGACATGCGTTTTTCTGGATTTTGTTGTTGTTATTCTGTCTCTCACTGTTCAAATAAACCTACCATTAAAATTATAGACTGATCATGTCTTTGTCAGTGGGCAAACGTACAAAAACAGCAGGGGATCAAATACTTTTTTCCCTCACTGTATATATATGTGTATCTATATGTATGTATATATATATATATATATATATATATGCAAGAGGAAAAAAAACATATGGGGGATTGGAATTGATGCAGACAATTACATTGATGGAAGTTACAATCTATCTACAATATTAAAGCTGATCTACCCCCCCCCTAAAATAAATAAATAAGAAAAGCACACACATCCCTAGGTCGCTCCTCTTTTCAGTTCACTGCAGCTAGTGACTGGAAGAAGCTGCAAAAAACACTCAAACTGGACAGTTTTATCTCCATCTCTTCATTCAAAGACTCAATCATGGACACAATTAACAAACAGTTGTGGCTGCTTTGCGTGATGTATTGTTGTCTCTACCTTCTTGCCTTTGTGCTGTTGTCTGTGCCCAATAATGTTTGTGCCATGTTTTGTGCTGCTACCATGTTGTGATGCTGCCATGTTGTGTTGCTACACTGTTGTTATCATGTGGTGTTGCTACCATGCTGTGTTGGTCATGTGTTGCTGCCATGTCTGTTGTTGTCTTAGGTCTCTCTTTATGTAGTGTTGTGGCGTCCCTCTTGTCGTGATGTGTGTTTTGTCCTATATTTAAATTTGTATTCCCAGCCCCCATTCCGGCAGGAGGTGGTCATTGTAAATAAGAATTTGTTCTTAACTGACTTAGGTTAAATAAAAATAAATGAAAGAGTTGATCAGGCTGTTGATTGTGGCCTGTGGAATGTTTTCCCACTTCTCTTCAATGGCTGTAGGATCTTGCTGGATATTGGTGGGACCTGGAACACACTGCCATACACGTCGATCCAGAGCATCCCAAACATGCTCAATGGGTGGGAATGGGCTTCAGGATCTCGTCACGGTATCTCTTTGCATTCAAATTGCCATCGATAAAATACAGTTATGTTCATTGTCCGTAGCTTATGCCTGCCCATACCATAAGCCCACTGCCACCATGGTGCACTCTGTTCACAACGTTGACATCAGCAAACCACTCTCCCACATGACATCATACATGTTTATTGCGGTTGTGAGGCCAGTTGGACGTACTGACAAATTCTCTAAAACGACGTTGGAGGCAGCTTAAGGTATAGAAATGAACATTCAATTATCTGGCAACAGCTCTGGTGGACATTCCTGCAGTTAGCATGCCAGTTGCACGCACCCTGAAAACTTGAGACATCTGTTGCATTGTGTTGTGTGACAAAACTGCACATTTTAGAGTGGCCTTTTATTGTCTCCAGCATAAGGTGCACTTGTGTAATGATCATGCTGTTTCAGCTTCTTGATATGCCACACCTGTCGGATGGATGGATTATCTTGGATAAATGCTCACTAACAGGGATGTAAGCAAATTTGCGCACCAACTCTGAGAGAAATAAGCTCTTTGTGCGTTTGGAAAATTTCTGGAATCATTTATTTAAGATCATGAAACATGGGACCAACACTTTACATCAAAAGGGGTGATGATGTAGGCCTCCTGTAGCTCAGTTGGTAGAGAATGGCGCTTGCAACGCCAGGGTTGTGGGTTCGATTCCCACGGGGGGCCAGTATGGAAAAAAAATGTATGCACTCACTAACTGTTTGGCTCACTAATCTATATGGTCTAAATAATGATGATCCACGGTTCTTTAAAAATATATATCATAATTTATCAAGCTTACAGGGAGCACATGACTCAGTTGTTATGGTGGGAGATTTTACTATGATTTTAAGTACCTCAAAGGACCGTAAAGGAAATCACATTACAAACTACCACCCTCATGCACTTAAGAAAATTACAAACATTATGGATATATTGGAACAAGTGGATATATGCAGGCTTAAATATCCTGACCTATTGAGTTATACAGTGCATTCGGAAAGTATTCAGACCCCTTGACTTGTTCCACATTTTATTACGTTACAACCTTAAATTAAATTGTTTTTTTTCTGTCATCAATCTACACATAATACCCCATAATGACAAAGCAAAAACAGGTTTGTAGATATTTTTGCAAAAATAACTAAATAAATAACTGAAATATCACATTTACGTAAGTATTCAGACCCTTTACTCAGTACTTTGTTGAAGCGCATTTGGCAGCGATTACAGCCTTGAGTCTTCTTGGGTATGACGTTACAAGCTTGGCACACCTGTATTTGGAGAGTTTCTCCCATTCTTCTCTGGAGATCCTCTCATGCTCTGTCAGGTTGGATGGGGAGCGTCGCTGCACAGCTATTTTCAGGTCTCTCCAGAGATGTTCGATCGGGTTCAAGTCCAGGCTCTGGCTGGGCCACTCAAGGACATTCAGAGACTTGTCCCGAAGCCACTCCTGCGTTGTCTTGGCTGTGTGCTTAGGGTTGTTGTCCTGTTGGAAGGTGAACCTTCGCCCCAGTCTGATGTCCTGAGTGCTCTGGAGCTGGTTTTCATCAAGGATCTCTCTGTACTTTGCTCCTTTCGCCTTACCCTCGATCCTGACTAGTCCCCCAGTCCCTGCCGCTGAAAAACATCCCAACAGCATGATGCTGCCACCACCATGTCTCACCGTAGAGATGGTGCCAGGATTCCTCCAGACTTGACGCTTGGCATTCAGGCCAAAGAGTTCAATCTTGGTTTCATTAGACCAGAGAATCTTGTTTCTCATGGTCTGAAAGTCCTTTAGGTGCCTTTTGGCAAACTCCAAGCAAGCTGTCATGTGGCTTTTACTGAGGAGTGGCTTCCATCTGGCCACTCTACCATAAAGGCCTGATTGGTGGAGTGCTGCAGAGATGGTTGTCCTTCTGGAAGGTTCTCCCATCTCCACAGTGGAACTCTGGAGCTCTGTCAGACTGACCATTGGGTTGTTGGTCACCTCCCTGACCAAAGCCCTTCTCCCCCGATTGCTCAGATTGACCGAGCGGCCAGCTCAAGGAAGAGTCTTTGTGGTTCCAAACTTCTTCCATTTAAGAATGATGGAGGCCACTGTGTTCTTGGGGACCTTCAATGCTGCAGAATTTTTTTGGTACCATTCCCCAGATCTGTGCCTTGACACAATCCTGTCTCGGAGCTCTACGGACAATTCATTTGACCTCATGGCTTGGTATTTGGTCTGACATGCACTGTCAACTGTGGGACCTTATATAGACGGGCGTGTGCTTTTCCAAATCATGTCCAATCAATTAAATGTATCACAGGTGGACTGCAATCAAATTGTAGAAACATCTCAAGGATGATCAATGGAAACAGGATGCACCTGAGCTCAATTTCGAGTCTCATAGCAAAGGGTCTGAAAATTTATGTAAATAAGGTATTTCTGTTGTTTTTTTTGTAATACATTAGCAACATTTCTAAAAACCTGTTTTTGCTTTGTCATTATGGGGTATTGTGTGTAGATTGATGAGGAAATAACATAATTTAATCCATTTTAGAATAAGGCTGCAACGTAACAAAATGTGGAAAAAGTCAAGGGGTCTGAATACTTTCCGAATGCACTGTACATGGCGGAGGCTCAATCAATTGTCTTGACTACTTTTTTATGTCATTTTCGCTGGCACCAAAAGTTAAAAGAGTGTTGATAGGGGACAGAATGTGGTCGGACCATCAAATAATTGGTATACACATTACTCTTACAGAATTTCCGCTAGGGCGAGGATATTGGAAATGTAATCAAAACCTACTGGATGACAACTTGTTTTTAACCAAGAAAGAATAATATAATTGGCTTTTTCCTACATAATATACAGTACCAGTCAAAAGTTTGGACACACCTACTCATTCAAGGGTTTTTCTTTATGTTTACTATTTTTTACATTGTAGAATAATAGTGAAGACATCAAAACTATGAAATAACACATATGGAATCATGTAGTAACCAAAGTGTTAAACAAATCAAAATATATTTTATATTTGAGATTCTTCAAATAGCCACCCTTTTCCTTGATGACAGCTTTGCACATTCTTGGCATTCTCTCAACCAGCTTTATGATGTAGTCACCTGGAATGCATTTCAATTAACAGGTGTGCCTTGTTAAAAGTTAATTTGTGGAATTTCTTTCCTTCTTAATGCATTTGAGACAATCAGTTGGGTTGTGACAAGGGAGGGGTGGTATACAGAAGATAGCCCTATTTGGTAAAATTCCAAGTCTGTATTATGGCAAGAACAGCTCAAATAAGCAAAGAGAAACGACAGCCATTATTACTTTAAGACATGAAGGTTAGTCAATATGGAAAATGTCAAGAAGTGCAGTAGCAAAAACCATCAAGCGCTATGATGAAACTGGCTCGCATGAGGACTGCCACAGGAATGGAAGACCCAGAGTTACCTCTGCTGCAGAGTATAAGTTAATTAGAGTTACCAGCCTCAGAAATTGCAGGCCAAAAAAATGCTTCAGAGAGTTCAAGTCACAGACACATCTCAACATCAACTGTTCAGAGGAGACTGTGTAAATCAGGCCT
Organism: Coregonus clupeaformis; assembly: GCF_020615455.1. Classification (NCBI taxonomy): domain Eukaryota; kingdom Metazoa; phylum Chordata; class Actinopteri; order Salmoniformes; family Salmonidae; genus Coregonus; species Coregonus clupeaformis. Next base: position 8,048,582 of record NC_059221.1, on the reverse strand, counting down.
TCATGGTCAAATTGCTGCAAAGAAACCACTACTAAAGGACACCAATAATAAGAAGAGACCTGCTTGGTCCAAGAAACACGAGCAATGGACATTAGACCGGTGGAAATGTGTCCTTTGGTCTGGAGTCCAAATTGGAGATTTTTGGTTCCAACCGCCGTGTCCTTGTGAGACGCGGTGTGGGTGAATAGATTATCTACGCATGTGTAGTTCCCACCGTAAAGCATGGAGGAGGAGGTGTTATGGTGTGGGGGTGCTTTGCTGGTGACACTGTGATTTATTTAGAATTCAAGGCACACTTAACCATTATGGCTACCACATCATTCTGCAGCGATACGCCATCCCATCTGGTTTGGGCTTAGTGGGACTATCATTTGTTTTTCAACAGGACAATAACCCAACACACCTCCAGGCTGTGTAAGGGCTTTTTTACCAAGAAGGAGAGTGATGGAAGTCTGCATCAGATGACCTGGCCTCCACAATCCCCCGACCTCAACCCAATTGAGATGGTTTGGGATGAGTCGACGGCAGGGTGAAGGAAAAGCAGACAACAAGTGCTCAGCATATGTGGGAACTCCTTCAAGACTGTTGGAAAAGCATTCCAGGTGAAGCTGTTTGAGAGAATGCCAAGAGTGTGTAAAGCTGTCATCAAGGCAAAGGGTGGCTATTTGAAGAATATCAAATATCAAATATATTTTGATTTGTTTAACACTTTTTTGGTTACTACATGAATCCATATGTGTTATTTCATAGTTTTGATGTCTTCACTATTATTCTACAATGTAGAATATGTGGTCCTCTGTAGCTCAGCTGGTAGAGCATGGCGCTTGTAACGCCAAGGTAGTGGGTTCGATCCCCGGGACCACCCATACACAAAAATGTATGCACGCATGACTGTAAGTCGCTTTGGATAAAAGCGTCTGCTAAATGGCATATTATTTTATTATTATTATTATTAGAAAATAGTAAAAAGAAAGAAAAACCCTTTAATGAGTAGGTGTGTCCAAACTTTTGACTGGTACTGTATATATATTCATTTGTATGCAGATGATACAGTGTTGTATTCCATTGCTCCATCGGTTGACCAAGCCTTTTCGAATTTGTAATCAGATTTTCTAGAACTGCAGAGTTCACTATTGGATCTAAAGTTAATGCTAAATGCAAACAAAGCAAAATGTATGCTTTTTTTCTAGGTCCCATAACCCAGATTTAAATTGATTCAAGGTTGATTTCTTTTACAAAAACAATGCATGTCTGACTTTTGTTAATAAGAGGGAAATTATCCAGGCCGCTTTTATGTCTATTTTAGATTATCGGGATATTATCTGTACTTAAACCACTAGATGCTGTTTTCCATTGTGCCCTCAGGTTTGTTACTGGTGATGGTTATAGAACTCACCATTTGTGTTTTGTATGAAAACGTGGGTTGGTCCTCTTTGTATGGAAGGAGAGAGCAGCATTCTCTTGTGTTTATTTACAAAGCACTCATACAGAAACTTCCTATGTATCAATCATCATTAATTCAATTTAGACTTACAAATGACCAAACACGGTCACAGGCTTGGATAACACCGGAGGCCCCATCGGTCTCCACAGAGTTCGGTAAAGCTTTATGTGGAACAACTCAGAGATGTCTGAAATTAGATGTCAGCACAATAACTGTTTGTCGGGAGCTTCAATGAAATGGGTTTCCATGGCTGAGCAGCCGCACACAAGCCTAAGATCACCATGTGCATTGCCAAGCGTCGGCTGGAGTGGTGTAAAGCTTGCCGTCATTGGACTCTGGAGCAGTGGAAACGCGTTCTCTGGAGTGGTGAATATTGGTCTGGGGCTGTTTTTCATGGTTCGGGCTAGGCCCCTTAGTTCCAGTGAAGGCAAATCTTAACGCTACAGCATGCAATGACATTCTAGACGATTGTGCTTCCAACTTTGTGGCAACAGTTTGGGGAAGGCCCTTTCCTGTTACAGCATGACAACGCCCTCCTGCACAAAGTGAGGTCCATACAGAAATGGTTTGTCGAGATCGGTGTGGAAGAACTTGACTGGCCTGCACAGAGCCCTGATCTCCACAGAGCCCTGACCTCAACCCCATCAAACACCTTTGGAATGAATAGGAACACCGACTGCGAGCCAGGACTAATCGCCCAACACAGTGCCCGACCTCACTAATGCTCTTGTGGCTGAATGGAAGCAAGTCCCCGCAGCAATGTTCCAACATCTAGTGGAAAGGCTTCCCAGATGAGTGGAGGCTGTTATTGCAGCAAAGGGGGGACCAACTCCATATTAATGCCCATGATTTAAAATGAGATGTTCGACAAGCAGGTGTCCACATACTTTGGGCATGTAGTGTATGTTTGATGTATTTATGCAGGGATCATCTGAAAAAGAGACCGTAGTCTCACTGACTTCCCTGTCAAAAAAAAGGTTTAATAATAATAATGTTTTGCCAATGCAACCATAGGCCTACAGCATGATGGAATTACTGGACTTATGGGCATCTGTCATCTGAAGCAGAGATTAGCTAAACTCACACATTGTTTACATGTTGACGTATATGTTCTTAATTGAAAATGATACCAGTAGAGGCAAGCCATATACCTGATTTTGTACATGCCTTTTAAGTGCTGACATATAAAGTTGTTTAGTGCAAATCCAACCCTTGTAATTTAGGTACTGTATGAATATAAGGAGATGACAATTAGGCTACAGTAGATGAGCATTACAAGTAACATTTGGAGGTTCATTTTATTTTATTCATTTTAGCTATGTTGCTTGCAAAATGATTGCAGTTATTCCCATAGATCGACAGTACATGGATAAGCTAGCGACTGGACTAACACGGCTAACCTTTTAGGTCAATAATATGCTGTTTTTATAAAAATGTTGTTGACTTTATAATCGTGAGAGAAATTGAATTACACTGAACCAAAATATAAACGCAACATGTCTTCTAAACAGCGCCGGAAGAAGATGGCTGCCGTTTTACAGCCCTCTAACCAATTGTACTATTATGTGTGTTTTTCCGCGTTATTTGTAATTTATTTTGTACATAATGTTTCTGCCATCGTCTCTTATAACCAAAGAGAGCTTCTGGATATCAGGACAGCGATTACTCACCTCGCGTTGGACGAACACTTTTTCTTCAACGAGGCGTTCGCGAAGGATATTCTACAGACTCCCGACAAGGCCCAGATCCCCGTCATTCGCGTGAGGAAGAGACGGAGATATCGTGGGCGCAGATCCGGGTGCCTTGTAAGGATACGACGGCGAACGAGTAAACTGCCTCTCCCATCAATCCTATTAGCCAACGTTCAAGCTTTGGAGAATAAAATGGACGATTTAAGATTACGGTTATCCTACCAACGGGACATTAAAAACTGTAATATCTTATGTTTCACGGAGTCGTGGCTGAACGACGACAATGATATCATTCAGCTAGCAGGCTATACGCTACATCGGCAGGACAGAACGGCAGACTCGGGTAAGACGAGGGGTGGCGGTCTCTGTATATTTGTAAACAACAGCTGGTGCACAAAATCAAATACTAAGGAAGTCTCAAGGTTTTGCTCGCCTGAGGTAGAGTATCTTATGATAAGCTGTAGACCACACTATTTACCAAGAGAGTTTTCATCTATATTTTTCATAGCTGTCTATTTACCACCACAAACCAATGCTGGCATTAAGATTGCACTGAATGAGTTGTACAAGGCCATTAATCAACAGGAAAACGCTCATCCAGATGCAGCGCTCCTAGTAGCAGGGGACTTTAATGCAGGGAAACTTAAATCCGTTCTACCTAATTTCTACCAGCATGTTAAATGTGCAACCAGAGGGGAAAAACTCTAGACCACCTTTACTCCACACACAGAGACGCATACAAAGCTCTCCCTCGCCCTCCATTTGGCAAATCTGACCATAACTCTATCCTCCTGATTCCTGCTTATAAGCAAAAACTGAAGCAGGAAGCACCAGTGATTCGGCTAATAAAAAAGTGGTCAGATGACGCAGATGCTAAGCTACAGGACTGTTTTGCTAGCACAGACTGGAACATGTTCCGGGATTCTTCAGACAGCATTGAGGAGTACACCACATCAGTCACTGGCTTCATCAATAAGTGCATCGATGATGTCGCCCCCACAGTGACCGTGACGTACATACCCCCAACCAGAAGCCATGGATTACAGGAAACATCCGCACTGAGCTAAAGGGTAGAGCTGCCGCTTTCAAGGAACGGGACTCTAACCCGGACGCTTATAAGAAATCCCGCTATGACCTCCGACGAACCATCAAACAGGCAAAGAGTCAATACAGGTCTAAGATTGAATCATACTACACTGGCTCTGACGCTCGTCGGATGTGGCAGGGCTTTGAAAACTATTACAGACTACAAAGGGAAGCACAGCCGCGAGCTGCCCAGTGACACAAGCCTACCAGACGAGCTAAACCACTTCTATGCTCGCTTGAGGCAAGCAACACTGAAGCATGCATGAGAGCACCAGCTGTTCCGGACGACTATGTGATCACGCTCTCCGTAGCCGATGTGAGTAAGACTTTTAAGCAGGTCAACATTCACAAGGCCGCAGGGCCAGACGGATTACCAGGACGTGTACTCCGAGCATGTGCTGACCAACTGGCAAGTGTCTTCACTGACATTTTCAACATGTCCCTGACTGAGTCTGTAATACCAACATGTTTCAAGCAGACCACCATAGTCCCCGTGCCCAAGAACTCTAAGATAACCTGCCTAAATGACTACCGACCCGTGGCACTGACGCCTGTAGCCATGAAGTGCTTTGAAAGACTGGTCATGGCTCACATCAACAGCATAATCCCAGAAACCCTAGACCCACTCCAATTTGCATACCGCCCCAACAGATCCACAGATGATGCAATCTCTATCGCACTCCACACTGCCCTTTCCCACCTGGACAAGAGGAACACCTACGTGAGAATGCTATTCATTGACTACAGCTCAGCATTCAACACCATAGTGCCCTCAAAGCTCATCACTAAGCTAAGGATCCTGGGACTAAACACCTCCCTCTGCAACTGGATCCTGGACTTCCTGACGGGCCGCCCCCAGGTGGTAAGGGTAGGTAACAACACATCTGCCACACTGATCCTCAACACGGGGCCCCTCAGGGGTGCGTGCTCAGTCCCCCTCCTGTACTCTCTGTTCACCCATGACTGCATGGCCAGGCACGACTCCAACACCATCATTAAGTTTGCCGACGACACAACAGTGGTAGGCCTGATCACCGACAACGATGAGACAGCCTATAGGGAGGAGGTCAGAGATCTGGCCGTGTGGTGCCAGGACAACAACCTCTCCCTCAACGTGACCAAGACAAAGGAGATGATTGTGGGACTACAGGAAAAAAAAGAGGACTGAGCACGCCCCATTCTCATCGACGGGGCTGTAGTGGAACAGGTTGAGAGCTTCAAGTTCCTTGGTGTCCACATCACCAACGAACTATCATGGTCCAAACACACCAAGACAGTCGTGAAGAGGGCACGACAAAGCCTATTCCCCCTCAGGAGACTAAAAAGATTTGGCATGGGTCCTCAGATCCTCAAAAAAATTATACAGCTGCACCATCGAGAGCATCCTGACTGGTTGCATCACCGCCTGGTATGGCAACTGCTTGGCCTCTGACCGCAAGGCACTACAGAGGGTAGTGCGTACGGCCCAGTACATCACAGGGGCAAAGCTCCCTGCCATCCAGGACCTCTATACCAGGCGGTGTCAGAGGAAGGCCCTCAAAATTGTCAAAGACTCCAGTCACCCTAGTCATAGACTGTTCTCTCTGCTACCGCACGGCAAGCGGTACCGGAGTGCCAAGTCTAGGTCCAAAAGACTTCTCAACAGCTTCTACCCCCAAGCCATAAGACTCCTGAACAGCTAATCATGGCTACCCGGACTATTTGCACTGCCCCCACCCCATACTTTTACGCTGCTGCTACTCTGTTAAGTATTTATGCATAGTCACTTTAACTCTACCCACATGTACATATTACCTCAACTACCTCAACTAGCCGGTGCCCCCCGCACATTGACTATGCAACGGTACCCCCCTGTATATAGCCTCCCCTACTGTCACTTTATTCTATTGTATATATAGCCTCCCTACTGTCACTTTATTTTTACTTCTGCTCTTTTTTTCTCAACACTTTTTTGTTGTTGTTTTATTCTTACTTTTTTGTTTAAAATAAATGCACTGTTGGTTAAGGGCTGTAAGTAAGCATTTCACTGTAATGTCTGCACCTGTTGTATTCGGCGCATGTGACCAATAAAATTTGATTTGATTTGATTTGACATGCAGCAATTTCAAAGATTTTACTGAGTTACAATTCATATAAGGAAATCAGTCAATTGAAATAAATGTATTAGTCCCTAATCTACAGATTTCACAAGACTGGGAATACAGATATGCATCTGTTTGTCACATATACCTTTAAAAAAAGGGGGGCGTGGATCAGAAAACCAGTCAGTATCTGGTTTGACCACCATTTGCCTCATGCAGCGCGACACATCTCCTTCACATAGAGTTAGTCAGGCTGTTGATTGTGGCCTGTGGAATGTTTTCCCACTCCTCTTCAATGGCTGTGCGAAGTTGCTGGATATTGGCGGGAACTGGAACACGCTGTCGTACACGTCGATCCAGAGTATCCCAAACATGTGCAATGGGTGACATGTCTGGTGAGTATGCAGGCCATGGAAGAACTGGGACATTTTTAGCTTCCAGGAATTGTGTACAGATCCTTGCGACAGGGGCCTTGCATTATCATGACATGAGGTGATGGTGGTGGATGAATGGCACGACAATGGGCTTTAGGATCTCGTCACGGTATCTCTGTGCATTCAAATTGCCATTGACAAAATACAATTGTGTTCGTTGTCCGTAGCTTATACCTGCCCTTACCATAACCCCACCGCCACCATGTGGCACTCTTTTCAAAATGTTGACATCAACAAACCGCTCGCCCACACGATGCCAACAGGGATTAATCTGTGAAGAGCACACTTCTCCAGTGTGCCAGTGGCCATCAAAGGTGAGCATTTGCCACCTAAAGTCGGTTATGACACCGAACTGCAGTTTTTAAAAAAAATTTTATTTCACCTTTACTTAACCAGGTAGGCCAGTTGAGAACAAGTTCTCATTTATAGCTGCGACCTTGCCAAGATAAAGCAAAGCAGTGCAATTAAATACAACAACAACACAGAGTTACACATGGGATAAACAAAAACATACAGTCAATAACACAATAGAAAATCTATATACAGTGTGTACAAATGTAGTAAGTTATGGAGGTAAGGCAATAAATAGGCCATACAATTTAGTATTAACACTGGAGTAATAGATGTGCAGAAGATGATGTGCAAATAGAGATACTGGGGTGCAAATGAGCAAAATAAATAACAATATGGGGATGAGGTAGTTGGGTGGGCTAATTACAGATGGGCTGTGTACAGGTGCAGTGATCGGTAAGCTGTCTGACAACTGATGCTTAAAGTTAGTGAGGGAGATAAGAGTCTCCAGCTTCAGAGATGTTTGCAGTTCGTTCCAGTCATTGGCAGCAGAGAACTGGAAGGAATGGCGGCCAAAGGAGGTGTTGGCTTTGGGGATGACCAGTGAGATATACCTGCTGGAGCGCATACTAAGGGTGGGTGTTGCTATGGTGACCAATGACCTAAGATAAGGCGGGGATTTGCCTAGCAGTGATTTATAGATGACCTGGAGCCAGTGAGTTTGGCGACGAATATGTAGTGTGGGCCAGTCAACGAGAGCGTACAGGTCACAATGGTGGGTAGTATATGGGGCTTTGGTGACAAAACGGATGGCACTGTGATAGACTACATCCAATTTGCTGAGTAGAGTGTTGGAGGCTATTTTGTAAATGACATCGCCGAAGTCAAGGATCGGTAGGATAGTCAGTTTTACGAGGGCATGTTAGGCAGCATGAGTGAAGGAGGCTTTGTTGCGAAATAGGAAGCAGATTCTAGATTTAACTTTGGATTGGAGATGCTTAATGTGAGTCTGGAAGGAGAGTTTACGGTCTAACCAGACAATTAGGTATTTGTAGTTGTCCACATATTCTAAGTCAGTCCCGCCGAGAGTAGTGATTCTAGTCGGACGGGCGGGTGCAAGCAGCGTTCGATTGAAGAGCATGCATTTAGTTTTACTACCGTTTAAGAGCAGTTGGTGGCTACAGAAGGAGTGTTGTATGGCATTGAAGCTCGTTTGGAGGTTTGTTAACACAGTGTCCAATGAAGGGCCAGATGTATACAAAATGGTGTCATCTGCGTAGAGGTGGATCTGAGAGTCACCAGCAGCAAGAGCAACATCATTGATATACACAGAGAATAGAGTCGGCCCGAGAATTGAACCCTGTGGCACCCCCATAGAGTCTGCCTGAGGTCCAGACAACAGGCCCTCTGATTTGACACATTGAACTCTATCTGAGAAGTAGTTGGTGAACCAGGTGAGGCAGTCATTTGAGAAACCAAGGCTATTTAGTCTGCCAATAAGAATGCGGTGATTGACAGAGTCGAAAGCCTTGGCCAGGTCGATGAAGACGGCTGCACAGTACTGTCTTTTATCGATCGCGGTTATAATACACTGCTCAAAAAAATAAAGGGAACACTAAAATAACACATCCTAGATCTGAATGAATGAAATAATCTTATTAAATTCTTTTTTCTTTACATAGTTGAATGTGCTGACAACAAAATCACACAAAACTTATCAATGGAAATCAAATTTATCAACCCATGAAGGTCTGGATTTGGAGTCACCCTCAAAATTAAAGTGGAAAACGACACTACAGGCTGATCCAACTTCACATGCCTGTATGACCTCCCTACAACACCTGGGCATGCTCCTGATGAGGTGGCGGATGGTCTCCTGAGGGATCTCCTCCCAGACCTGGACTAAAGCATCCGCCAACTCCTGGACAGTCTGTGGTGCAACGTGGCGTTGGTGAATGGAGCAAGGTGCTGTCCCAGATGTGCTCAATTGGATTCAGGTCTGGGGAACGGGCGGGCCAGTCCATAGCATCAATGCCTTCCTCTTGCAGGAACTGCTGACACACTCCAGCCACATGAGGTCTAGCATTGTCTTGCATTAGGAGGAACCCAGGGCCAACCGCACCAGCATATGGTCTCACAAGGGGTCTGAGGATCTCATCTCGGTACCTAATGTCAGTCAGGCTACCTCTGGCGAGCACATGGAGGGCTGTGCGGCCCCCCAAAGAAATGCCACCCCACACCATGACTGACCCACCGCCAAACCGGTCATGCTGGAGGATGTTGCAGGCAGCAGAACGTTCTCCACGGCGTCTCCAGACTCTGTCACGTCTGTCACATGTGCTCAGTGTGAACCTGCTTTCATCTTTGAAGAGCACAGGGCGCCAGTGGCGAATTTGCCAATCTTGGTGTTCTCTGGCAAATGCCAAACATCCTGCACGGTGTTGGGCTGTAAGCACAACCCCCACCTGTGGACGTCGGGCCCTCATACCACCCTCATGGAGTCTGTTTCTGACCGTTTGAGCAGACACATGCACATTTGTGGCCTGCTGGAGGTCATTTTGCAGGGCTCTGGCAGTGCTCCTCCTGCTCCTCCTTGCACAAAGGCAGAGGTAGCAGTCCTGCTGCTGGGTTGTTGCCCTCCTACGGCCTCCTCCACGTCTCCTGATGTACTGGCCTGTCTCCTGGTAGCGCCTCCATGCTCTGGACACTACGCTGACAGAAACAGCAAACCTTCTTGCCACAGCTTGCATTGATGTGCCATCCTGGATGAGCTGCACTACCTGAGCCACTTGTGTGGGTTGTAGACTCCATCTCATGCTACCACTAGAGTGAAAGCACTGCCAGCATTCAAAAGTGACCAAAACATCAGCCAGGAAGCATAGGAACTGAGAAGTGGTCTGTGGTCACCACCTGCAAAACCAGTCCTTTATTGGGGGTGTCTTGCTAATTGCCTATAATTCCCACCTGTTGTCTATTCCATTTGCACAACAGCATGTGAAATGTATTGTCAATCAGTGTTGCTTCCTAAGTGGACAGTTTGATTTCACAGAAGTGTGATTGACTTGGAGTTACATTGTGTTGTTTAAGTGTTCCCTTAATTTTTTTGAGCAGTGTATATTTTAGGACCTTGAGCGTGGTTGATGTGCACCCATGACCAGCCCGGAAACCAGATTGCATAGCGGAGAAGGTACGGTGGGATTCGAAATGGTCGGTGATCTGTTTGTTAACTTGGCTTTCAAATACTTTCGAAAGGCAGGGCAGGATGGATATAGGTCTGTAACAGTTTGGATCTAGAGTATCACTGCCTTTGAAGAGGGGGATGACCGCGGCAGCTTTCCAATCTCTCGGGATCTCAGATGATACGAAAGAGAGGTTGAACAGGCTAGTAATAGGGGTTGCTACAATTTCGGCTGGATAGTATGATAGAGCTCTGCAGGCTATCTCTACAGTATTGCAACTCCGCCCCCTTTGGCAGTTCTATCTAGACGGAAAAATGTGTAGTTGGGGATGGAAATGTCAGAGTTTTTGGTGGCCTTTCTAAGCCAGTATTCAGACACTGCTAGAACATCAAGGTTGGTGGAGTGTGCTAACGCAGTGAATAACTCAAACTTAGGGAGGCTTCTGACGTTAACATGCAAGAAACCAAGGCTTTTACGGTTACAGAAGTCAACAAATGATAGCGCCTGGGGAGTAGGAGTGATACTGGGGGCTACAGGGCCTGGGTTAACCTCTACATCACCAGAGGAACAGAGGAGGAGTAGAATAAGGATATGGCTAAAGGCTTTAAGAACTGGTCTTCTAGTGCGTTGGGTACAGAGAATATAAGGGGCAGATTTCCGGGCGTTGTAGAATAGATTCAAGGCATTATGTACAGACAAGGATATGGAAGGATATGAGTACAGTGGAGGTAAACCTAAGCGTTGGGTAACGATGAAAGAGATAACATCACTGGAGGCACCGATTGAGCCTTTTCTCCGCGTGTATGGGGGGTGGGACAAGGGAGCTATCTGAGGCAGGTTGAGCGTGACTGGGGGCTCTACATTGAAATTGTATAATAAGAACTAACCGAAACAGCAATAGGCAAGGCTTATTGACATGGGAGAGAGGCATAAAGCAATCACAGGTGTATTCGAGAGAGCGAAGACAACAACTGGTAATGGCGACGAAAGTTTGGGCTGAGGCTAAACAGATAAACAGGATGGGGTACCGTGTAAAGGAACGGTCCAGCAGGCATCAGCTGTGTAGCTGAGTGATCATAAGGTCCAGTGAACAGCAATAGGTGAGTCCAGGAATGTAAAGAAATGTGTGCCCAAAATTTGAGAGAAATAAGCTTTTTGTGCGTATGGAACATTTCTGGGATCTTTTTATTTCAGCTCATGAAACATGGGACCAACACTTTAAATGTTGTGTTTATATTTGAGTTCAGTATAGCTTGTAGCTAGCTAGTTAGTTATACCTAGGTATCTTACAAGGTTAGCTGACATTTCTCAAAACGAATCTCATTGTGGATAGCTACTTGTCCCTCATGCTAGCCTTAACAGCCAAATATCACTTCAGAAAAAGTATTGATAGTTATTTATGTGTATTTATTTTACCTTTATTTAACTAGGCAAGTCAGTTAAGAACAAATTCTTATTTACAATGACGGCCTGATATGGCCAGCATTGTAGACCCCTCTTGCTGCAGCTTTAGCTCATCTTAAAATAACGAAAAAATGTTTTGTCATCAGTGCTTATTTTGTTTAAATGTTTTGCTCCTATAACACTAATCTGGTGAGCACCTTTGGAGCTCCACCCAAGCAAGGCATTTGATTGGTTTGACGTGTTGCAAGGCATCACTGATTTACACCGGTTTCTGACCAATGATGCACAGTACCAGTCAGAAGTGTGGACACACCTACTCATTAAAGGGTTTTCTTTCTTTTTACTATTTTCTATATTGTAGAATAATAGTGAAGACATCAAAACTATGAAATAACACATATGAAATCATGTAGTAACCACAAAAGTGTTAAACAAATCAAAATATATTTTGTATTTGAGATTCTTCAAATAGCCACCATTTGCCTTGATGACGGCTTTGCACACTCTTGGCATTCTCTACCAGCTTCACCTGGAATGCTTTTCCAACAGTCTTGAAGGAGTTCCCACATATGCCGAGCACTTGTTGGCTGCTTTTCCTTCACTTTGCCGTCCGACCCATCCCAAACCATCTCAATTGGGCTGAGGTCAGGGGATTGTGGAGGCCAGGTCATCTGATGCAGAACTCCATCACTCTCCTTCTTGGTAAAATAACCCTTATACAGCCTGGAGGTGTGTTGGGTCATTGTCCTGTTGGAAAACAAATGATAGTCCCACTAAGCCCAAACCAGATGGGATGGCGTAACGCTGCAGAATGCTGTGGTAGCCATGCTGGTTAAGTATTCCTTGAATTCTAAATAAATCACAGTGTCACCAGGTGTCACAATAATTTTGTTCTCTCAATGGTTGAAGTCAACTACTTCTTAAATCTTTGAATAATTCCCAAAAGGTTGTAAATCTCTTAGTTTGAATAAATTAAACAAAGACCCAATTCTGCAATGGTCAGCATGTTTATTCATGAAAGCACTCTGCAACAAAATGGTCGTACAATCTTTTTATACAGACACGTCAGAGGAAAGATCCTCTTATAAGATCTTGTAAGCTCACACCTGAGTTTAGCTCATGTGATTTTCCTCTGCTCTCCTGACCATCAGGTCACACACACACACACACATACACACACATACACACACATGTTCTTATCATCTACTCCTTGCTCGGGTAGGCTGCATTTTTTTGTTATCGCCGTCCTCACAATATCCTGCAAACCTTTTTTCACTCCCCTTTCCCTGTGTGTTTTGGGAACCAGTCTCCTGTTATTGGTTTCAATCGTTTTGCACTTCTGCTTGCCTAATTACAAGACACAAATACTCTGTTGCTGGGCAAATATGCATCTTATTTAAACACATTTGATTAACTCTCTAAGCTCTAGTCTACAAATTAGTCATACATTATTAGTTTAACTGAGGATCTGACATTTTAGTAATATCTTACTCACACATTTCTTTATCACCAGGAAAGCACCCCCACACCAAAATACCTCCTCCTCCGTGCTTTATGGTGGGAACCTCACATGCGGACATGGCAGTTGGAACCAAAAATCTCTAATTTGGACTCCAGACCAAAGGACACATTTCCACCGGTCTAATGTCCATTGCTCGTGTTTTTGGCCCAAGCAGGTCTCTTCTTCTTATTGGTGTCCTTTAGTAGTGGTTTCTTTGCAGCAATTTGACCATGAAAGCCTGATTCACACAGTCCCCTATGAATAATTGTTCTTGAGATGTGTCTGTGACTTGAAGTCTGTGAAGCATTTATTTGGGCTGCAATTTCTGAGGCTGGTAACTCTAATGAACTTATCCTCTGCAGCAGAGGTAAATCTGGGTCTTCCATTCCTGTAGCAGTCCTCATGAGAACCAATTTCATCATAGCGCTTGATAGTTTTTGTGACTGCACTTGAAAACACTTTTGAGATTTTCCATATTGACTGACCTTTATGTCTTAAAGTAATGATGGACTGTCGTTTCTCTTTGTTTATTTGAGCTGTTCTTGCTATAATATGTACTTGGTCTCTTACCAAATAGGGCTATCTTCTGTATACCCCCCTACCTTTTCACAACACAACTGATTGGCTCAAACGCATTAAGAAGGAAAGAAATTCCACAAATTAACTTTTAACAAGGCACACCTGTGAATTGAAATGCATTCCAGTTGACTACCTTGTCACGAACCGGCTCAAAGTTCGTAACAAAAAGGGAGACACTGTGGAAACAAGGAATACAAAAATATATATTTATTAACTAAAGTAGCTAAGTATAATTAACAATGGTGTGTGTAATCAGTAGTGTAAGTGAGTGTTTTGCATGCATAAATGTAATGATGCAAGGTGTTGAAAGGTGCCAAAGCAAACAACCAAAAACCACGAAACTACCACAACCAAAAATCAATCAAGGTGTCTGCATGGAGAGAGTCTCCCCAAATAATGTAGAAAAGGTCAATTTATCCTGGGACACACCCGGGCCCAGGTGTTTCCCATGTAGCTGACGACCCTCCCAACTCCGCCCACCAGCATCCTAATAAGGAAACAAGAGCAAAGAGAGAGAATACGGCAACAAGGACCCCGGAACAACGTACCAGCCTCTGCGTCCCAAACGGACAAATTGTTCACACCCCCACTTGCCCCAGCCAACATCCTCCTCCCCAGACCTCAGCAACCTTTACACACAGGAAGCAACGTTTAAGAGGAAAGAAGAACACAAGACTAGGAGGGAACAGACAGGAAAGATAGAACATGACAAAACCAAACAATGGTCAGTCACATAAACATTCAGGAACAGGGCGCACGAGAGAGCGCATCAGCAATCACGTTATCAGTCCCCTGGATGTGCCGCACATCTAGATGGAAGGATTGTAAAAAATAAACACCATCTCATTATCCTCTGATTAGGACACATCATGGACCTCAAAAAGGTGAGAGGGTTATGGTCGGTGTAGACCACAATAGGTACTACTGCCGACCCGACATACACTTCGAAGTGTTGCAGCGCCCATATGAGTGCTAACGCTTCTTTTTCAATGACCGAATAGTTCAACTGATAATGGTTAAACTTTTTGGAAAAGAAACAAACAGGCCTCTCAACCCCAGACACATCTGCTTGCAGCAAAACTGCACCTGCCCCCACATGACTAGCATCCACCTGCAAGGTAAATGACAAATCCACACGAGGAGCAGCCATTACCGGAGTTGAGGTAAGCAACCTCTTTGTATCTTCAAAAGCCTGTTGGCAACGAGAAGTCCATACGTACACAGCCTTAGCTTTCAGCAAATCTGTCAAGGGAGCGATCACAGTAGAGAAGTTCCTACAAAAACCACGATAATACCCAATCATTCCCAAGAAACGCATCAGTTCCTTTTTAGTAGTTGGTAGTGGAAAAGCATCAATAGCTACCACTTTAGCCCGAACAGGACGCACTTCACCCTGCCCAACCACCTTTCCAAGGTATGTAACAGTCGTCTGATGTCACGTTCGTTATATGAAGTGGACCAAGGCGCAGCGTGATATGCGTACATCTCTTTTAATGAGTACTTAAACAATGATTACAAAACAACAAAACGAAACGTGAAGTCCTCGGTCATGAACACAAACCAACACGGAACAAGATCCCACGAATCACAAGTGCACAAAAGGCTGCCTAAGTATGGTTCCCAATCAGAGACAACAAGCAACAGCTGATTCTCGTTGCCTCTGATTGAGAACCACCCCGGCCAACATAGAAACACATAACCTAGAACAGAACATAGAAAACGAAACATAGACACTACACAAAGAAACTAACACCCTGGCTCAACATACAAGAGTCCCCAGAGCCAGGGCGTGACAGTACCCCCAAGGCGCGGACTGCGACCGCGCCAACATAAACCCAACAGGGGAGGGGCCAGGTGGGCATTCCACCTCGGAGGCGGATCCGGCTCCGGGCGTGACCACCACCCTCTAACAACCCCCCCATAGCGCCCCTGGTCTGGTCCCGCTGGCTGGAGCTGGACTGGACATCGGTGGAGCGGATTGCTTAGGCTCCGGTGTGGAGCAGCTGACCGGTACCTGACCAGGCACCGGTGAAGCAGGCACGGGCTGTGCCGGACTGATGACGCGCAACACAGGCTTGGTGCGGGGAGCAGGAACAGGCCGGGCCGGGCTGACGACGCGCACCATTGGCTTGGTGCGGGGAGCAGGAATGGGCCGGACCGGGCTGACGAAGCGCACCACTGGCTTGGTGCGGGGAGCAGGAACAGGCCGGGCCGGGCTGGCGACGCGCACCATTGGCTTGGTGCGGGGAGCAGGAACGGGCCGGGCCGGGCTGGCGACGCGCACCACAGGCTTGGTGCGGGGAGCAGGAACAGGCCGGGCCGGGCTGGCGACGCGCACCATAGGCTTGGTGCGGGGAGCAGGAACAGGCCGGGCCGGGCTGGCGACGCGCACCATTGGCTTGGTGCGAGGGGCAGGAACAGGCCGGGCCGGGCTGGCGACGCGCACCACAGGCTTGGTGCGAGGGGCAGGAACAGGCCGGGCCGGGCTGGCGACGCGCACCATAGGCTTGGTGCGAGGGGCAGGAACAGGCCGGACCGGGCTGGCGACGCGCACCACAGGCTTGGTGCGGGGAGCAGGAACGGGCCGGACCGGGCTGTGGAGACAGACTGGAGGTCTGGAGTGAAGAGCTGACACAACCCGTCCTGGCTGAATGCCTATTTTTACACACTCTGTGTGAGGCATCAGCACAGGACGTACAGGGCTGTGTACTCGTACTGGCACTACAGCACGTGACACTGGCGCAGGATATCTGGGACCGAGGAGGGGCACTGGAGGCCACGAGCGTTGAGCCGGCACACTCCGTCCTGGCTGCATGCCCACCTTAGCACGACACGTGCGTGGTGCTCGCACAGGACGTACCGGACTGTGCCGGACCACTCGCGGCACAGTACGCAGCTCCGCATACCTCGGGAACCTGCCCAGTCTCACGCTGCCTAGCCTGAGTACGGGGAGTTGGCTCTGCTCTACCTCTAGGCTCCGCCAACCTCCCCTTCCAGCCCCCCAAACCCGGTGGCCTCCTCTCCTAATCCCCAAACTCGCCCCGTAGCTGCCTCCAGCAGCCCCGTCGTCCATGCCGTGTGCCCCCCCCAAAAAAATTATTGGGGTTGCCTCTTGCGTGTCCGACGTCGGCCCGGTTGGCGCCGCTGCTCCTCTCTATGGCGCGCCTCCACCGTCTCCTCCCACGGACGGCAATCCATACCGGCCTGGATTTCCTCCCAAGTCCAGGATCCCTGCCCGTCCAAGATCTCCTCCCAAGTCCAGGCTGTCTGCTCCTGGACACGCTGCTTGGTCCTGTTATGGTGGGATCTTCTGTCACGTTCGTTATATGAAGTGGACCAAGGCGCAGCGTGATATGCGTACATCTCTTTTAATGAGTACTTAAACAATGATTACAAAACAACAAAACGAAACGTGAAGTCCTCGGTCATGAACACAAACCAACACGGAACAAGATCCCACGAATCACAAGTGCACAAAAGGCTGCCTAAGTATGGTTCCCAATCAGAGACAACAAGCAACAGCTGATTCTCGTTGCCTCTGATTGAGAACCACCCCGGCCAACATAGAAACACATAACCTAGAACAGAACATAGAAAACGAAACATAGACACTACACAAAGAAACTAACACCCTGGCTCAACATACAAGAGTCCCCAGAGCCAGGGCGTGACATCTGAGCAAACTCATATTTAGCCAAATTTATCGTGAGGCGACCCGCAGCCAAACGTTCAAACAAGGCTTGAATACGGGACAGATGTTCCTCCCAAGTATCTGCATATATCACTACATTGTCCAGATAAACCAGACCAGAGACAACTGTCCAGACCAGAGACAACCCTGTTCATAAATCGCTGAAAAGTGGCAGGTGCATTACGCAGGCCGAAACTCATAACCAAATACGAGTACAGACCAAAAGGTGTAATAAAGATTTCACGTGCCCTACTCGTCAGTGGCACCTGCCAATAGCCCTTTAACAGGTCAAATTTGCTCACAAACTTAGCTGCGCCGACTTGATCAACGCAGTCCTCCATCCGAGGAAGAGGAAATTAATCCGGCTTAGTGACATAGTTTACCTTACGGTAGTCCGTACAAAATCTGTTTGTTCCATCCAATTTACTGACCAAGATACAGGGAGAAGCCCAACTGGAGAAAGAAGGCTCTGCTATTTTACTCTCCAGCATGTACCTGACCTCAGCATCCAGACAACACAGTTTCTCTGAAGAAACTCTATAGAACCGTTGACGAATGGGGTCAGCATCTCCAATGTCAATATCATATTCTATTAAGTTTGTACGTGTAGGTGTATCAGAAAACAAACCTGGAAATCTCTGAATCAAACCAACCATCTCTTTCCGCCCATCAACAGGTAGATGAGTAAGGAGGCTATCTAAAATCTCCAGTGTCTCTGAATTTTTCAATCTACCCTGCAGTGTGCAATCGTCGGGACCAGAAACATCTTCCTCCTCCTGCACAGCCCTAGCATGACCAGAACCCAGGGAAATAACAGTATCAGCCAAAAGAACAGTCTTACCGTCCTCTGTAGACTCCCACTGTTCAGTCTCAGAGGAACGTGCATAATAGGGTTTTAACAAATTTACATGGCACAGTTGGTGTGCTTTCCTCCGTTCTGGAGTGGCAACTAGATAATTTTGCTCAGTGTACTGGCGCACCACTGTATATGGACCTTGAAACTTGGCTTGAAAAGGAGAACCAACAATTGGCAGCAGAGCCAGAACCTGATCACCTAGACTAAAGTGACGAGGCTCAGCTCGGCGATCATATATGCTCTTTATCCTGTCCTGTGAAGATGATAGCTTCTCTTTAGCCATTTCACCAGCGGCATACAAGCGTCTCCGAAAATCACACACATATGATAACAGGGACTGAGGAGGCTCGGGAGACTTCCAGTCATCCTGGAGAACAGATAAAAGCCCACGCACCATATGTCCAAACACAAGGTCATTTGGGCTAAAACCTGTGCTCTCCTGTGAAACCTCCCTAGCGGCTAACAGTAACCAAGGCAACCCCTCCTCCCAATCCTTATCCATCTCAGTACAATAAGCTCTCAACAAAGACTTAAGT
Organism: Coregonus clupeaformis; assembly: GCF_020615455.1. Taxonomy (NCBI): domain Eukaryota; kingdom Metazoa; phylum Chordata; class Actinopteri; order Salmoniformes; family Salmonidae; genus Coregonus; species Coregonus clupeaformis. The sequence continues at coordinate 8,029,809 of NC_059221.1, read as the reverse complement.
GTTTGATGGAAACGTTCCAGTGGTCCTTGACTTTGCGCATGATAGGTGCTAGACAAGTTGTGTTTAATATGGAGCTGTTGGAGAACCTGACCAAAGAGATTAGAGGTGAAATTAGATCCTTGATCACTTTGAATGACCTTAGGGATTCCAAACAGTGAGAGAAACTGAGTCAAAGCTTTTAACACAGACTTAGTCATGATAGACCGGAGAGGATAGGCAGCAGGAAACCTAGTGGTCTGACACATCACAGTCAACAAATAATTACTACCCTTTTTAGAACGAGGCAGAGGACCAACACAGTCAATAATCAGATATTCAAAAGGTTTACTGAGTACAGGAATAGGAAACAGTGGTACCGGCTTAATAGCTTCATTAGGTTTACCAGTTACCAGTTGACAGGTGTGACAAGTTTTGATGAAATCAGAAACATCCCTCTTTAATCTTGGCCAAAATAAATGTCTTAATATGCGATTGTAGGTTTTCCTCACACCCATATGTCCAGCAACGTCGTTGTGAGAAGTTGTCAACACCAACTCACAAAGCTTAACTGGTACCACAACCTGACTAATTGCCTCCCCCAGAAAACAACAACCATGAGACATCCACTTTCTCATCAGGACCTCCTCTTGGAGAAAATAGCCCTGTGCGACATCTCCCAACTGTTCCACAGGCACAATTTGGTCCTGCAACTCTTCTAATGTGGGGTCAGTCCATTTGCGCCTCGATTAAATCGGAGCGGGATACAGATAACAGGATAACAGGGAAAACAGTAACAGACTTCTTTGTGGTATTCTCGTTAGCCAGTTCCGTGACCAGGTCGTCATGGATCATAGAACGCGTCCCTGCACACATCAGGAATCCCTACAATTGACGGCTTAGTGGAAACCACTAAAGATGGAAACACGATAGGCCACATACGCTCACCAGCCAAGTTATTTCCAAGGATCACGTCAATACCCTCAATAGGCAATGAAGGACACACCCCCACAACAACCTCACCTTTCACCAGTCCACAATCCAACATCAGTTTATGCAATGGAACTGACAGAGTGTTCAAACCTATTCCCCTAATTAGAACACTATTCCCCGAATCAGTTTTCCAATTACCTAAGTCTTGACAGTAGTGACACTCTTGACCAAAGTCAGTTTTACCACGGGAATCGGGCTCAACCCTATTTGAATGAAACTCTGCCCGTGAACCGAAGTATCTCGGCGAGCGAGGCCCAAATCTCTGCGAACGCCCCCACTCACTCCGAATACAGGGTTCTGCAAAAACATTTTTGTGAGTCAACACATATTCATCTGCCAAAACCGCAGCTTCAGCGACAGTCTTTATTTTTCGTTCGTTAACGTACGTCGCTATACGATCAGGGATTGTCTCCTTAAATTGCTCTAACATAATCAGTTCACACAGCCCTTGGAAAGTCATAACTGTAGAGGCGGAACACCAGCGATTAAACTGTAAAGATAATTTTCACGCAAACTCAACATGAGTCTGCTGATCATCCCTTTTTAAAGTTCTAAATCGTTGGCGGTAAGCCTCAGGGACCAATTCGTAACTCTGTAACAGCCGTTTTAACCTTATCATAACTGCCACTGTCAGCTACACTAAGAGCTGAATATGCTTCTTGCGCTTTACCAGTCAGCACACACTGCAACATTAAAGTGCGGTCAGAATCAGGCCAACTCCTAGCGTCAGCAACACGCTCAAACAACGAAAATAATGTCTCAGGGTCCGTTTCATTAAACTGAGGCAACAACCGTAAATTCCCAACAATATAAAATGTGTCTGGGTTACAACCAAAAGAGGAACGACCCCTAGGTAACTCTGGGTCACCTTCCCAGAGCAAACTCTCCCCTGAGAGTTTTCCTTCCCTAACCAACTCTAGTCGCTCTTGTTGCAGCTTGATTTTAGCATGTTTCAATTCCAATTCCCTTTCATATTTACACGATCATGCCCCATTTTAGCTTGTTCATGCTCTAGCTGTAACAGAAGCAGTTCCTTCTGCTGTTCAAAAAGACGACTACTATGACTAACCGATGGAGCGGTCATTGTAACATATCGGGGAGACGACGAGTCCTCAGCAGAGGCTGCCCCAGTGGTAACTTCAAGAATACCACTCTCCATCAAATTGGCCTTCAATATTAACCTAATAGAATTTTTTTGACGTTTATCACTAATTTCAACCTTGTAGTGTTCAGCAACCTTCAACAGCTGTTCTTTAGTACATAATTCTAACAGTTCCTCTGATGGAAAGCGAATAAACTTGTCTACATTAGATGCCATAATCAAGAGAGGAAAAAAAAAATATTATAATAATCTCGCTCAACCCCTCTGCTGAGCACACCAGACACCACACGAGAAATGACAATCACACCGAGCACCACAGAAGAGAGATGGAATATGGAGCTTCCCCAAAACCTACCATAACTCAACCCTAGTCTTTGTGCAGATTCGCGGTGGGTAATTACGCACTGTAGCCCGCTGGCAAGGAATTAAACCCCCCAGCACGCTGGTAGATTCCACCAAGCCACGGATGTGCCCCAGAGACAACTGCTCAGTCCACAGACACCACACAAAAATAACAAACATTTAACCATGCCCAACGTATTCCAAAACATAACACATCACTAAGCCTATCAGGGGAAAAGGCTATAGCTCCGGGTAGCAAATATCACTACCCTATCCAAATCTCCCACTGAGGTACACAGCCAATTGTACTCACCTCCTCAGACCGATGTCCCAACAGCGAGTAGATCAAGAGTTTCAAGACTGGGCAGGGCCTGGAAACTAACCAATGTCTCTCTCCAACGCAGTACACAACCCAAAAAACCAAAGGCAACCAATACTGGGCCTATCAACCTCAAACAAACTAACAAAATATCCAAACAAAGCCCCTACAGAATTTAACATTAACTCCACGTTTTCCCCCAAACATAACACGTTCAAGATCCCGGACGAGCCCCCACTTGTCACGAACTGGCTCAAAGTTCGTAACAAAAAGGGAGACACCGTGGAGACAAGGAATACCGAAATATATATTTATTAACTAAAGTAACTAAGTATAATTAACAATGGTGTGTGTAATCAGTAATCAGTAGTGTAAGTGAGTGTTTTGCATGCATAAATGTAATGATGCAAGGTGTTGAAAGGTGCCAAAGCAAACAGGTCCATTTATCCTGGGACACACCCGGGCCCAGGTGTTTCCCATGTAGCTGACGACCCTCCCAACGCCGTCCACCGGCATCCTAATTAGGAAACAAGCGCAAAGAGAGAGAATATGGCAGATAGATTGGGAGGGTCGTCACAACCTTGTGAAGCTGGTTGAGAGAATGCCAAGAGTGTGCAAAGCTGTCATCAAGGCAAAGGGTGTCTATTTGAAGAATCTCAAATATAAAATATATTTTGATTTGTTTAACACTTTTTTGGTTACTACATGATTCCATATATGTTATTTCATAGTTTTGATGTCTTCACTATTATTCTACAATGTAAAAAATAGTAAAAATAAAGGAAAACCCTTGAATGAGTAGGTGTGTCCAAACTTTTGACTTGTACTGTAGGTACAGTATTATTATTATTATTATAAAAATAAATTGAACTGGATGGAATATGGGGGAAAATGCACCAAATAATTTTTTTATCTTCAACATAGAAACGCAACCAAAAAGAATTTACAGAAACATGTTACAAATGACGGAGTCATCCATGATTCACCAAACTATATTTTGAAAGAGGAAGCAAAGTACTTTAAGCATATGTTTTCATTTCAGTTTCCTCCATCTCCACTAACTGAAGTTAATTGTTAATTTCTATTAATAGTGTAAAATTAACAGCTATACAGAAAGACTCATGTGAAGGCCTAATTACAGACAACAAACTTCTACATGCAATTAAAGCCTTTGTCCGGGAAAAGTCACTGACCATTTTACTCGCCCTAGCAGAGCTGGTAAGGCTGTTTTTATGTTATCCAGAGCGTTGGTGACTGCAACTGTGCTGCTGTCAACAATTTACGCTTTTTTGCCAACGTTTACTGACACCGGCCATATTCAACAGGTGTTGAGCGTTCGTAAATTCGTCAGTTATTCTCCGCTCTGGCACACTCATACGAGAGTGTTCTGAAATCGGAGTAGATAGCCAGAGCAAATTTACCACCTACGTCTATCAACAGTTGTCGCATTGACATTCTATTGAAATGGTTACTTGCATAGTGGAGTTTTCTGTTAAGACATGTAGCTAGCTAGCTAGGTAAACAATTAACCATAATCCCAACTCATGACGTTACTACCCTGCATGAATCTGCAGGTAGCTAACCAACCAGGTTTGATGTTTGCTAGCTAACATTAGGCTATAACTAGCAAAGCAAATGGCTCTGAGATACGAATAATAAGATCATACATCTCCCTGTCACGGATGCCATGGTTGCCCTTAGTTAAGCTGGACACATGACATTTTTAACAATGTTTTTTTCTGATGAAAACGAGTTCATTGCATCCGCTGTGGAGCCCAGTTTCATAATATTACCATATATCCCAGCTGCTTGCCGTAGTTTTGAAGTAATCACGAAACAACAGGCCTTATTTTACGGCATTTTTCACCCTGCCAGCTCCTATTAGTTCTATTGAGCACCGTGGCACAAACTCGCCTTCCAAACGTTCTATTCCCAGCCAATTGTTCTATGTCACAATGCCTGCTTCGCCATTGTTGGCAATTAGACCTGCCCATGTCAACCTCATAGGCTTACCTCAGTTAATTTATTATTAACAAGGTTACGGCTACTTGGTGCGCAAGCTCACTGTTCGCCTGGGTACACGTTGTTGTGACCCACAGTGCTAGCGATGGCTGGCACATAGCGATCAAACATTAAGCTCAGCTGGTAGAGCACGGCGCTTGTAACGCCAAGGTAGTGGGTTCGATCCCCGGGACCACCCATACACAAAAATGTATGCACGCATGACTGTAAGTCGCTTTGGATAAAAGCGTCTGCTAAATGGCATATTATTATTATTATTATTAAACATTTTCTGGTCATGGTTAACCATTTATTTTTCAGAAAAAGGTGTAAACCTAAACAAAACGCATGTCTCTGTCCTCTTTTTCAAGATGTGGCCGATTTAAACAGACAGAATACATTTTTAAATTAAGAAATAACCTTTTTTTTGGACGATTTGTTGTTTCTAAATGGCTGCTGGGTAATTTGATATGCGCCGAAATCTGTTCATTCGTAGGCATCGAATTGAGCGAGTGCTGCGGAGGTTCACTGAGTTGCAAACCAAATGGATAGGTCTAGCTCATTGATTTGTAGATCTGACGTAGTTGGTCCCTGAGATTATGAGCATAGCAAGTGTCGCAATTGAGTTATGTAGTACCCACAGAAGGCCACAGGGAGGAGCAAGAGAGCTATTACGAGATACGTCTGGTGAAGGCAGAGAGTGACCGCTGACGCTGACGGCACAAGCTTTTGGTGGGGCATGTTGAGTTGGCTACTTTTGCGAGAAGGAGGGTCGATGCTGATTTAATGAATTTGACAATGAATGTACTGGGAAAATATGTTTTGTCGACCAGAGGTGACTGAATGAATGTTCAGGATAATTGATCATCGTTATAATGAAGTATAATTTCAAAACATGAGCATAAAAACAGGTAATAATAAACATAAATCATCATTATATTACTTCACAGTAATCTGTCAAATGCTTTTTCAGTCCTTCCTCTTGCGTTAGCAGTGTGGAAAGGGACAGAACAAAGTGTGCACAGGAGTTTTCCTGTGAAGGGGAGTTGTGAATGCAGGGAGAAAACTAAACTAATCTTCTGAAATTTCATTTGTGGTCTTATACTGCCATTTATTGGACTTATTTATCAACTGCAGTAGTACTGAAGTATTACTCAGAATTGCAAAATATAAAATGTTCTAGTTCATTTGATGACTCACAACCATAAAATAACCATTTATAGCATAAAAACAAGGAAACTGACATAAACACCATACATTTAGTTAATTATATATACTTTTTAAACTATTTATTTAGATGGGTGACGTTATCTGCCAAAGTAACACCTCCTTAACATATAAACACAGACACTGAAAATGAGCTTTTAAAAAAATAAATCTGGTAGCTTTGCTGAGCAGTTCGTTTTCAGGAGTGTGCTGCCTGCCTGCCATCAGAGGAGTCTGCCTGCCTGCCATGTCATCAGAGGACTAGATCTGTGAATAATGAAATGTTTATAAGTTATTGCCACGCTTTCACATAGAGGCCTAGTTTACATTTTAGTCATTTAGCAGACGCTCTTATCCAGAGTGACTAGGGTAAGTGCCTTGCTCAAGGGTACATCAACAGATTTTTCACCTAGTCGGTTTGTGGATTCGAACCAGCCACCTTGTATTTTAATCAGGATAACCTATTATTTCTAATGATGTAAGTTTGAGCAGCGTACAATGCTGTTACCAATTGCTGGTAGTTAAAACGTCAACAAACACAAAAAATACTCATGGAACTCTGAGGTCGCCCCATTGTTTCCTGTAGGGGAAATATAGGTGTGTCTGTTTATTTCACAAAATATCTCACAATGTGTATATTTGGATTTTTTCAAATCAGACACCATTTTAATCAGGATAATCTCCTCTTTCTAATTATGTAAGGCTGGGCAGCGTACTCTGTTGTCATCAAAAGCTAGCATTTAAAATGTTAAAAAAGTACACATAATTGTTAGAACTCTGAGGCTGCCCTATTGTTTCAGTATGGGAAAATTCTACATGTCTATTTCGGCAAATATCTCACAATGTGTATATTTGTATTTTTTCAAGTCGGACACCATTTGAATCATGAGAATCTCCTCTTTCTAATGACATAAGGTTGGCCAGCGTACTCTGCTGTCATCGATCGCTAGACCATAAATAGTCAGAAGTTGCAATTTTTTCCCCATTATGCAGACATAAGCACACTTGGCACCATCGAGGTGCGGATGTTTACTTTCTACACAAGTTGTTATTTTTCAGTTTCGTCCTAAGAACAGATTGTAGTGGTAAAATAAAAAGGTATACATTTTTTGGTGCCATTTAGGGAAAATTTAATTCTAAGGATCATTCCAATCAGAAGAGGCTCAGCGAAGGTTTGTTTCAATTCATTTGCTATGGCCTCGCGCTAGTGTTCCAGCTCAACAAACATTCTTTGGCTGTTTTTCAGTCTTGGGTGAATTTTGACTCGTTCTATAGCCATTTATAACGTTAACAATGTCTACACTGTATTTCTGATCAATTTGATGTTATTTTAATGGACAAAAAAATTGCTTTTCTTTCGAAAACAAGGACATTTCTGAGTGACCCCAAACGTTTTAACGGTATTAAACAGTGAGGGAAAAAATTATTTGATCCCCTGCTGATTTTGTACGTTTGCCCACTGACAAAGACATGATCAGTCTATAATTTTAATGGTAGGTTTATTTGAACAGTGAGAGACAGAATAACAACAACAAAAATCCAGAAAAACGCATGTCAAAAATGTTATAAATTGATTTGCATTTTAATGAGGGAAATAAGTATTTGACCCTTTTGCAAAACATGACTTAGTACTTGGTGGCAAAACCCTTGTTGGCAATCACAGAGGTCAGACGTTTCTTGTAGTTGGCCACCAGGTTTGCACACATCTCAGGAGGGATTTTGTTCCACTCCTCTTTGCAGATCTTCTCCAAGTCATTAAGGTTTCGAAGCTGACGTTTGGCAACTCGAACCTTCAGCTCCCTCCACAGATTTTCAATGGGATTAAGGTCTGGAGACTAGCTAGGCCACTCCAGGACCTTAATGTGCTTCTTCTTGAGCCACTCCTTTGTTGCCTTGGCCGTGTGTTTTGGGTCATTGTCATGCTGGAATACCCATCCACGACCCATTTTCAATGCCCTGGCTGAGGGAAGGAGGTTCTCACCCAAGATTTGACGGTACATGGCCCCGTCCATCGTCCCTTTGATGCGGTGAAGTTGTCCTGTCCCCTTAGCAGAAAAACACCCCCAAAGCATAATGTTTCCACCTCCATGTTTGACGGTGGGGATGGTGTTCTTGGGGTCATAGGCAGCATTCCTCCTCCTCCAAACACGGCGAGTTGAGTTGATGCCAAAGAGCTCGATTTTGGTCTCATCTGACCACAACACTTTCACCCAGTTCTCCTCTGAATCATTCAGATGTTCATTGGAAAACTTCAGACGGGCCTGTATATGTGCTTTCTTGAGCAGGGGGACCTTGCGGGCGCTGCAGGATTTCAGTCCTTCACGGCGTAGTGTGTTACCAATTGTTTTCTTGGTGACTATGGTCCCAGCTGCCTTGAGATCATTGACAAGATCCTCCCGTGTAGTTCTGGGCTGATTCCTCACCGTTCTCATGATCATTGAAACTCCACGAGGTGAGATCTTGCATGGAGCCCAGGCCGAGGGAGATTGACAGTTATTTTGTGTTTCTTAATAATAATCGCACCAACTGTTGTCACCTTCTCACCAAGCTGCTTGGAGATGGTCTGGTAGCCCATTCCAGCCTTGTGTGTCTTTTTTACAGGTAACAAGCTGAGATTAGGAGCACTCCCTTTAAGAGTGTGCTCCTAATCTCAGCTCGTTACCTGTATAAAAGATACCTGGGAGCCAGAAATCTTTCTGATTGAGAGGGGGTCAAATACTTATTTCCCTCATTAAAATGCAAATCAATTTATAACATTTTTTACATGCGTTTTTCTTGATTCTTTTGTTGTTATTCTGTCTCTCACTGTTCAAATAAACCTACCATAAAAATTATAGACTGATCATTTCTTTGTCAGTGGGCAAACGTACAAAATCAGCAGGGGATCAAATACTTCTTCTCCCCACCATACAGTGGGGAGAACAAGTATTTGATACACTGCCGATTTTGCAGGTTTTCCTACATACAAAGCATGTAGAGGTCTGTCATTTTTATCATAGGTACACTTCAACTGTGAGAGACGGAGTCTAAAACAAAAATCCAGAAAATCACATTGTATGATTTTTAAGTAATTAATTTGCATTTTATTGCATGACATAAGTATTTGATACATCAGAAAAGCAGAACTTAATATTTGGTACAGAAACCTTTGTTTGCAATTACAGAGATCATACGTTTCCTGTAGGTCTTGACCAGGTTTGCACACACTGCAGCAGGGATTTTGGCCCACTCCTCCATACAGACCTTCTCCAGATCCTTCAGGTTTCGGGGCTGTCGCTGGGCAATACGGACTTTCAGCTCCCACCAAAGATTTTCTATTGGGTTCAGGTCTGGAGACTGGCTAGGCCACTCCAGGACCTTGAGATGCCTCTTACGGAGCCACTCCTTAGTTGCCCTGGCTTTGTGTTTCGGTTCGTTGTCATGCTGGAAGACCCAGCCACGACCCATCTTCAATGCTCTTACTGAGGGAAGGAGGTTGTTGGCCAAGATCTCGCGATACATGGCCCCATCCATCCTCCCCTCAATACGGTGCAGTCGTCCTGTCCCCTTTGCAGAAAAGCATCCCCAAAGAATGATGTTTCCACCTCCATGCTTCACGGTTGGGATGGTGTTCTTGGGGTTGTACTCATCCTTCTTCTTCCTCCAAACACGGCGATTGGAGTTTAGACCAAAAAGCTCTATTTTTGTATCATCAGACCACATGACCTTCTCCCATTCCTCCTCTGGATCATCCAGATGGTCATTGGCAAACTTCAGACGGGCCTGGACATGCGCTGGCTTGAGCAGGGGGACCTTGCGTGCGCTGCAGGATTTTAATCCATGACGGCATAGTGTGTTACTAATGGTTTTCTTTGAGACTGTGGTCCCAGCTCTCTTCAGGTCATTGACCAGGTCCTGCCGTGTAGTTCTGGGCTGATCCCTCACCTTCCTCATGATCATTGATGCCCCACGAGGTGAGATCTTGCATGGAGCCCCAGACCGAGGTTGATTGACCGTCATCTTGAACTTCTTCCATTTTCTAATAATTGCGCCAATAGTTGTTGCCTTCTCACCAAGCTGCTTGCCTATTGTCCTGTAGCCCATCCCAGCCTTGTGCAGGTCTACAATTTTATCCCTGATGTCCTTACACAGCTCTCTGGTCTTGGCCATTGTGGAGAGGTTGGAGTCTGTTTGATTGAGTGTGTGGACAGGTGTCTTTTATACAGGTAACGAGTTCAAACAGGTGCAGTTAATACAGATAATGAGTAGAGAACAGGAGGGCTTCTTAAAGAAAAACTAACAGGTCTGTGAGAGCCGGAATTCTTACTGGTTGGTAGGTGATCAAATACTTATGTCATGCAATAAATTGCAAATTAATTACTTAAAAATCATACAATGTGATTTTCTGGATTTTTGTTTTAGATTCCGTCTCTCACAGTTGAAGTGTACCTATGATAAAAATTACAGACCTCTACATGCTTTGTAAGTAGGAAAACCTGCAAAATCGGCAGTGTATCAAATACTTGTTCTCCCCACTGTATATATTATTTTTTTTGCAGGGAAAAAAACATATGGGGGATTTGAGGTTATGCAGACAATTACATTGATGGAAGTTACAATCTATCTGCAATATTAAAGCTGATCTATCCCCTAAGAAAAAAAAGAATATATATATATTTTTTTAATGATTACAAACTAGATCAGCTAGATGCAGTCAAGAGTGTGCAAGGCGGTATTGAATTTGTCACTGTCTGTCACCTTGATTACCAAAAAATATTTCAACCTGTGCACCTATGTTGTAAACTTTCATTCATAGGCTAGGTTGTAGCAACCTCATGATGGATATAGGGAAATTCGAGTATCATGTAGTAGCCTAGGTCCTTTTCTGTCAAGCGTGGCAATCATCTCAACAGATATCAAGAGAAAGGCCATACTTGTGCAAAGCCACAATTAACTGACAGGATCTGTCTATAGCCAACAGCAGAACCTCAGTACAATGGCTGTTTGTTTATTCCTTGGCAAGACATGAACTAGCTGGGAGAAAGTGGAAGCCCTCCACAGATGGCTATCCTTCCAGAGAAAAGGAAAGCAACAGAATGGTGATTGTGAATGCTCTGGTTGGACAATGAAAGGCAACAATTGCTGACACTACACATCCAAGTATATCTGACCAAATTATGAAAGACAAGCATTGTAATTTTGAATTCCGTAAAGTGAGTGTGGAAGAGGTGAAAATATTATTGTTGTCTATCAACAATGAAAAGCCACCGGGGTCTGACAACTTGGATGTAATTGTCTGCATCACTTCCAATCCCCCATATTTTTTTTTTCTTCTCGCAATAAAAACATATATATACACAGTTGAAGTCGGAAGTTTATATACACCTTAGCCAAATACATTTAATCTCAGTATTTCACAATTCCTGACATTTAATCCTAGTAAAAATTCCCTGTCTTAGGTCAGTTAGGATCTCCATTTTATTTTAAGAATGTGAAATGTCAGAATAATAGTAGAGAGAATGATTTATTTCAGCTTTTATTTCTTTCATCACATTCCCAGTGGGTCAGAAGTTTACATACACTCAATTAGTATTTGGTAGCATTACCTTTAAATTGTTTAAATTAGGTCAAACGTTTCGGGTAGCCTTCCACAAGCTTCCCACAATAAGTTGGGTGAATGTTGGCCAATTCCTCCTGACAGAGCTGGTGTAACTAAGTCAGGTTTGTAGGCCTCCTTGCTCGCACACGCTTTTTCAGTTCTGCCCACAAATTTTCTATAGGATTGAGGTCAGGGGTTTGTGATGGCCACTCCAATGCCTTGACTTTGTTATCATTAAGCCAATTTGCCACAACTTTGGAAGTATGCTTGGGGTCATTGTCCATTTGGAAGATCCATTTGCAACCAAGCTTTAACTTCCTGACTGATGTCTTGAGATGTTGCTTTAATATATCCACATAATTGTCCTTCCTCATGATGCCATCTATTTTGTGAAGTGCACTAGTCCCTCCTGCAGCAAAGCACCCCCACAGCATGATGCTACCACCCCCGTGCTTCATGGTTGGATGGTGTTCTTCGGCTTGCAAGGTACCCCTTTTTCCTTCAAACATAACGATGGTCATTATGGCCAAACAGTTCTATTTTTGTTTCATCAGACCAGAGGACATTTCTCCAAAAAGTACGATCTTTGTCCCCATGTGCAGTTGCAAACCGTAGTCTGGCTTTTTTATGGCGGTTTTGGAGCAGTGGCTTCTTCCTTGCTGAGCAGCCTTTCAGGTTATGTCGATATAGGACTTGTTTTACTGTAGATATAGATACTTTTGTACCTGTTTCCTCCAGCATCTTCACATGGTCCTTTGCTGTTGTTCTGGGATTGATTTGCACTTTTTGCACCAAAGTATGTTCATCTCTAGGAGACAGAACGCATCTCCTTCCTGAGCGGTATGACGGCTGCATGGTCCCATGGTGTTTATACTTGCGTACTATTGTTTGTGCAGATGAACGTGGTACCTTCAGACATTTGGAAATTGCTCCCAAGGATGAACCAGACTTGTAGAGGTCTACAATTTTATTTATGAGGTCTTAGCTGATTTCTTTTGATTTCCCCATGATGTCAAGCAAAGAGGCACTGAGTTTGAAGGTAGGCCTTGAAATACATCTACAGGTACACCCCCAATTGACTCAAATTATGTCAATTAGCCTATCAGAAGCTTCTAAAGCCATGACATCATTTTCTGGAATTTTCCAAGCTGTTTAAAGGCACAGTCAACTTAGTGTATGTAAACTTCTGACCCACTGGAATTATGATACAGTGAATTATAAGTTAAATAATCTGTCTGTAAATAACTGTTGGAAAATTACTTGTGTCATGCGCAAAGTAGTTGTCCTAACCGACTTGCCAAAACTATAGTTTGTTAACAAGAAATATGTGGAGTGGTTGAAAAACGAGTTTTAATGACTCCAACCTAAGTGTATGTAAACTTCCGACTTCAACTGTATATATATATATATACACATGCATACATACATACATTCATACATACATATCCTTTTTTTAAATATATTTCCCTTTATTACTTTCCAACCCCACCACCCCTTCCCTAATTGGAGTAAACTAGTGAACAACAACGCTTAGGCCTCCACTTCCAGCTTATACAGTGGGGAGAACAAGTATTTGATACACTGCCGATTTTGCAGGTTTTCCTACTTACAAAGCATGTAGAGGTCTGTAATTTTTATCATAGGTACACTTCAACTGTGAGAGACGGAATCTAAAACAAAAATCCAGAAAATCACATTGTATGATTTTTAAGTAATTCATTTGCATTTTATTGCATGACATAAGTATTTGATACATCAGAAAATCAGAACTTAATATTTGGTACAGAAACCTTTGTTTGCAATTACAGAGATCATACGTTTCCTGTAGGTCTTGACCAGGTTTGCACACACATGCAGCAGGGATTTTGGCCCACTCCTCCATACAGACCTTCTCCAGATCCTTCAGGTTTCCGGGCTGTCGCTGGGCAATACGGACTTTCAGCTCCCTCCAAAGATGTTCTATTGGGTTCAGGTCTGGAGACTGGCTAGGCCACTCCAGGACCTTGAGATGCTTCTTACGGAGCCACTCCTTAGTTGCCCTGGCTGTGTGTTTCGGGTCGTTGTCATGCTGGAAGACCCAGCCACGACCCATCTTCAATGCTCTTACTGAGGGAAGGAGGTTGTTGGCCAAGATCTCGCGATACATGGCCCCATCCATCCTCCCCTCAATACGGTGCAGTCGTCCTGTCCCCTTTACAGAAAAGCATCCCCAAAGAATGATGTTTCCACCTCCATGCTTCACGGTTGGGATGGTGTTCTTGGGGTTGTAGTGGAGTTTAGACCAAAAAGCTATATTTTTGTCTCATCTGGCCACAACACTTTCACCCAGTTCTCCTCTGGATCATCCAGATGGTCATTGGCAAACTTCAGACGGGCCTGGACATGCGCTGGCTTGAGCAGGGGGACCTTGCGTGCGCTGCAGGATTTTAATCCATGACGGCGTAGTGTGTTACTAATGGTTTTCTTTGAGACTGTGGTCCCAGCTCTCTTCAGGTCATTGACCAGGTCCTGCCGTGTAGTTCTGGGCTGATCCCTCACCTTCCTTATGATCATTGATGCCCCACGAGGTGAGATCTTGCATGGAGCCCCAGACCGAGGGTGATTGACCGTCATCTTGAACTTCTTCAATTTTCTAATAATTGCGCCAACAGTTGTTGCCTTCTCACTAAGCTGCTTGCCTATTGTCCTGTAGCCCATCCAAGCCTTGTGCAGGTCTACAATTTTATCCCTGATGTCCTTACACAGCCTTCTGGTCTTGGCCATTGTGGAGAGGTTGGAGTCTGTTTGATTGAGTGTGTGGACAGGTGTCTTTTATACAGGTAACGAGTTCAAACAGGTGCAGTTAATACAGGTAATGAGTGGAGAACAGGGCTTCTTAAAGAAAAACTAACAGGTCTGTGAGAGCCGGAATTCTTACTGGTTGGTAGGTGATCAAATACTTATGTCATGCAATAAAATGCAAATTAATTACTTAAAAATCATACAATGTGATTTTCTGTATTTTTGTTTTAGATTCCGTCTCTCACAGTTGAAGTGTACCTATGCTAAATATTACAGACCTCTACATGCTTTGTAAGTAGGAAAACCTGCAAAATCGGCAGTGTATCAAATACTTGTTCTCCCCACTGTACATACAGTGAGGGAAAAAAGTATTTGATCCCCTGCTGAGTTTGTACGTTTGTCCACTGACAAAGAAATGATCAGTCTATAATTTTAATGGTAGGTTTATTTGAACAGTGAGAGACAGAATAACAACAACAAAATCCAGAAAAACACATGTCAAAAATATTATAAATTGATTTGCATTTTAATGAGGGAAATAAGTATTTGACTCCCTCTCAATCAGAAAGATTTCTGGCTCCCAGGTGTCTTTTATAAAGGTAACGAGCTGAGATTAAGAGCACACTCTTAAAGGGAGCGCTCCTAATCTCAGCTTGTTACCTGTATAAAAGACACCTATCCACAGAAGCAATCAACCAATCAGATTCCAAACTCTCCACCATGGCCAAGACCAAAGAGCTCTCCAAGGATGTCAGGGACAAGATTGTAGTCCTACACAAGGCTGGAATGGGCTACAAGACCATCGCAAATGGAAGAAACACAAACAAACTGTCAATCTCCCTGGCCTGGGGCTCCATGCAAGATCTCACCTCGTGGAGTTGCAATGATCATAAGAACGGTGAGGAATCAGCCCAGAACTACACAGGAGGATCTTGTCAATGAGCTCAAGGCAGCTGGGACCATAGTCACCAAGAAAACAATTGTGAACACACTACGCCGTGAAGGACTAAAATTCTGCAGCGCCCGCAAGGTCCCCCTGCTCAAGAAAGCACATATACCGGGCCGTCTGAAGTTTGCCAATGAACATCTGAATGATTCAGAGGAGAACTGTGTGAAAGTGTTGTGGTCAGATGAGACCAAAATGGAGCCCTTTGGCATCAACTCAACTCGCCGTGTTTGGAGGAGGAGGAATGCTGCCTATGAACACAAGAACACCATCCCCACCGTCAAACATGGAGGTGGAAACATTATTATAATTTCTGTCCTCTGAATTCATATTCATTATATAAACAGGCCCGTTTATTTTTGTCTGGCTTGCTGTTCCAAATAAAATGGAATCTTTTTTTCTCATATAATTTAAAACACTTTTCGCTAGGCTTAGGCAAGACCATAAGCAAATAGGTAAACTGGGATAATACTAAAGAGTTAATCAAGGTGATTTTTACACAAATAGACAGGTATTTACCTTTCCATGGTAGCAGGATCTTATCTATTTTTGCTAATTTCTATTAAAATGTATTGGAGTGAGATCATTTATTTCATTTGGGATATCTATTCCAAGTATATCCACATCACCATCAGACCATTTTATTGGTAAACTACATGGTAATGTAAAAATTGTATTTTTTTGTGATCCAATACGTAATATAGTACATTTATCATAATTTGGTTGTAATCCAGAGAGGTTAGAGAATGTATCTAGATCCTCTATGAGGCTGTGGAGGGATTAAAGTTGTGGATTTAAAAGAAAACATGAATCATCAGCGTACAATGACACCTTTATTTTTAAGCCCTGGATTTCTAATCCCTTGATATTATTGTTGGATCTGATTTTAATAGCTAACATTTTGATGGCCATAATAAATAGATATGCCGATAGTGGACAACCTTGTTTTCCTCCTCTTGACAGTTTAAAACTTTCGGAGAAATAGCCATTATTTAGTATTTTACACCTAGTGTTACTATACATGATTTTAACCCATTTTATAACATATTCTCCAAAAGCCTTTTCAAAGTCAGCTATGAATAGCAGGCCTGGTTTCCCAGATTTTTCATAGTGTTCTATTGTTTCCAGTACTTGCCTTATATTATCTCCAATGTATCGTCCATGTAAAAACCTGACTGATTAGAATGAATAATGTCTGCCAATTCCTTTTTAATTCTATGCGCTATACATTTAGCTAGAATTTTTGCATCACAACACTGAAGTGTGTAATCATTAGTCCAACAGCAAACAAGAGTTTCTATTGGTAAAATTCAGGTATGTTCATCCCCGTTTCATTCCGGTTGCTTCAGTTTAAAAAACGTTTTTCAACAGAATCGGCAGAATGAATATACCCCTGATCACACGCAAGAACATTTCACTTTCATAGCAGCCACATACAAACACCATGATCACTTTGCTCATTGTAATTCCTTCTAGCATATATGCGCTCTCCTCCTCTCTCACCTTTCCCTTCGCTTGTGGACTTCAGTGCAACACATCAGCTGTCTGTGACCAGGCAAACCTTCATATCATAACTGCTAACCGGTACACACAGCCTGCATTGTTGTCACCATATTATCTAACATCATACTCAACATAGCTAATAGAATTAACCCATTAGTAAACCCGTTACAATCATGCAGTACAGTGTACAGTCAGCAAGCACTTTAGCAGTTACACCGGCGGGCCCCGGTGGCAATAAATTAATAAAACCAAAAGCTTATCTTGACTTGGAATTGTTCCAGTGTTGGATAGCCATAGTCAGCTTGCTTACATAGCATCCTTCTCTGTTTGAGCTGGGTATTTGAGTAGGCTAAACTAGCTAGCTAGCTGAGTAAGTGAAAGTGAAAAAAATACTACGAAATATAGCTAGCTCTCCTTTTTTCTTTTCATTTTGACTCCACTTACATTCTTACTGTGTTTTTTTATTGTTTTGGAATTTTTATTGGGCCAGATCTACTCTCATGCTTCTTCTTCATTTTTGAAGAAATTGATTTGTTCAAAATGGTTGAACTACTATCTTTCTCTCTCTTTGAGTCAACTACTCACCACATTTTATGCACTGCAGTGCTAACTAGCTGTAACTTATGCTTTCAGTACTAGATTCATTCTCTGATCCTGGGTGGACAAAATGTCAGTTCATGCTGCAAGAGGTTGGGGGACAAGATTATAGTGTAACAGTGTTGCTTCCGTCCCTCTCCTCGCCCCTACCTGGGCTTGAACCAGGGACCCTCTGCACACATCGACAACAGTCACCCTCGAAGCACCATTACCCGTCGCTCCACAAAAGCCGCTGCCCTTGCAGAGCAAGGGAAACAACTACTTCAAGGTCTCAGAGCGAGTGACGTCACCGATTGAAACGCTACTAGTGCGCACCGCTAACTAGCTAGCCATTTCACACCGGTGACATAAGTCTATGGAAGGGGGTGAGAACCTTGAGCCTCCTAGTTTTTGTATTGAAGTCAGTGTGCCCAGAAGAGGACAGAAACTAGCTGTCCTCCGGCTATACCATGGTGCTACCATACAGAGTGGTGTTGAGACTACTGTAGACCTTCATTGCAAAACAGTGTGTTTTTATCAATTATTTGGCCTTTTGAAACCTGATATAAATTCGATTTTATTCTATTCGTATTCAGCAAAAGCAATTGGAGCACTGAGACGCCTTATATTAGTGCTCATTCTGGCGTTGTTTGTCTGATTGTTATCTGATTGCACCACATCCTCTCTGCCTGTAGGGTGTTACCTTAATCTCAGAGAAAGTGGTGATTAAATGGAGTGCACACCGCCCCATTTGTGATTTTGAACTTTGCTATTCTCACACCATGACATGCATGTTATAATAAAAATATGTCATGTTGGGTGAGGTGGTGACGATGAAGGCCGGGCAGGCGATCAGACTTTGTTTGCATCCCAAATGGCATCCCATTCCCTATATAGTGCACTACTTTTGACCAGAGCCCTATTGGCCCTGGTCAAAAGTAGTGCACTATAAAGGGAATAGAGTGCCATTTGGAATGCAACCCTAGTTGGCTCCTGGATGAAATGGATCAATGTTGTGCAGTGTGAGAGTCAGTTATCTCTCTCGCTCTCTCTCTCTCTCTCTCTCTCTCTCTCTCTCTCCGTAGTGGGGAAAACTCAAATAGGAACCATCCGTGTAATTGGTCTGTATTAGTAACATGAACAAAGGATATTGGGCCAGATCTACTCGGTACCTACTGATAGATGTGTGCACCTGCTGTGTTGCGGGGCGAATAAAACATAAAAGGTTGAACACAAAGGTAAAAGAAAGGTTACAAGAAGGAATATGGCCTCTCAGTAAAGCATTATTGAAGACAGGTGTGTCTGTGTGTGTGTTTTGCTTTATTTAGGCCTGCTTTACAAACACAGATAGGCTAGGCATATTAGACCTATTCAGACACAGTATTATTGTAACAGCCGCCCTATTCAGTTGTTTTATTTTGTTTAATTTATCATAAACATTAGAGAGCTTCCTAGGAGAGGAACTAGGTTGTAGGCAAGTCTTATTATAGGCCCAATAAAAAAAACACACACATATTTCCAACGTCTCAACAACGGCATCCCCTCCTGACTGTGGTCCTAGTCATCCTTTGTGTCTCCCCATCCGAGGTCCATCATATGATCCCTCAGCCCTATGTTCCCTCAGCCCTATGTTCCCTCAACCTATTATCCCTCAGCCCTATGTTTCCTCAACCCTATATTCCATCAGTACCCACTGAACCAATTTCAATCAAAATTGGCACAAAAGCTTATTGTTATAAGGTAGAAAATGCTGATTATTTTAGCATCTACATATGTAAGGGTATATATGGAACCTACTGAATATATTCAAATACTATGACCTTGACCTTTGGTAAATATTACAGCAGCCCAAATAGCGTTTTTTGTTGTTTTATTTCAGCATCTACTCAAGTTATTTTTTATAATAGTTGCCTTAAATATGTCAAATGATATGGCCTAGGACCCACTGAAATATTGAATCATTGGTGAGTGGTTATTTATCTCGGCATTTACGGAAGCTATTTCAATCATATTTGGCACAAATAAGCAAGGCCAAAAAAATTCTAAAGAATATGTATTTGGTCACAGTGATCGGAAATGTATATTCGAGGTAATGACCTAGATTTATTATATATGGCCTGTCCATTACGTTTATTGAAAAATGATGTGTTACAATAAACATGCGTCTGATCTGTTATTGATGGTCCTCTCATTTGGGTTGCCAATCCCTGGTTTAGAAGATAGAGCTGAGGGAACATGAGGCTGAGGGAACATGAGGCTGAGGAAACATGAGGCTGAGGGAACTGAAGGAACATAGGGCTGTGGGAACATAGGACTGAGACATAGACATGGTCCCCTCCATCCATTTGGTTCTCGCCCTCTGTCTGAGTTCGGCCATCTCTGCTAAACTAGCTGCAAGCACTCCCACAATAACATTGTTGACGTCACTAGCCATCGGTCCCAAAGGACACAACTGCAAAACTGCAAGAAAGAGTGGTGATGGAAACGAATGGTCGCGTTCTCCTGCTCAGACGTTGCTTGCATCAACCAATGGCTGCGTGCAACGTCATTGACCGTGTCATCGATTGACAGATTGCTATAACATTATGACGTGTTAGTTGATACATAAAATACCTATACCTATCCAGGCGTTGTAAGATTTGGCATGCTTCAGCAACTCCTAGGCAGAGCAGCGCTGGCGACGGCCATTTTAGGACTATCACGGTTGCCGAATACTTCTTATGTTTTTTTTTCTTCTTGAGTGAGATATATTTTATTATAGGGGAGGATATAAGAAAGTTGTTTTTATTTCC
This sequence comes from Coregonus clupeaformis, assembly GCF_020615455.1. Taxonomy (NCBI): domain Eukaryota; kingdom Metazoa; phylum Chordata; class Actinopteri; order Salmoniformes; family Salmonidae; genus Coregonus; species Coregonus clupeaformis. Next base: position 8,009,694 of record NC_059221.1, on the reverse strand, counting down.
CCGTGATTTATTTAACTCATTCGGGATGCAGTTCCGAAGGTATAAACATGTTGCATCCATTGTCAGAGTCGTCCTTGGACTATTATGTGCAGTGGAGGCAGCCAAAGGTAAGCCAGGGTTTATCTCGTATTGTCTGTCTATCTGTTCGGGCGAACGAACAATCTCCATTTAAGGAAAATTAAGGCCAATGCTCCGTCTAGCCTACACATTGTTTATTATAATAGGCTACAATAAAGAACCCAGATTATATGTAATTCCCAAGGGATGTATGGTCAACCTGCCCTAGGCTACTGATTGCCATAGCGGATGGATGTCCCTTGCTACAAAGTATCCGTCTCTGTCTGTCAGTGCATCATCACGCGACTTTGTAGCTATATTAAAAATGCCATCAAACTAAACTTAAATTGTTTGCATTTTGCATCATCACTGGTGATACTAAAATGTAAATGAGTAGGCTATCATGAAATCATTAGCCCATATCTGCATGGATGAACGAGGTTGTTTCTCCCCTCTGCCATCAAGGCTATATTGGGTACCTATCTATTGTATCTGCATAGAAACAATTAAACTTGCCAAAACACACTGGCATAAGCATTTGATTTCATATAGCCTATCAGAGCCCATACTATGGTTAGCGTTTCATTCACCTGTTTGTATTGTTCAATAGCACTTGTGTGAAAAAATAAATAAACTTTACCCTAATGTCCTGATGTAGGTGCTTGTTTAAATACCTCGAACAATCGTTTTCCAACGCTGTGGGGCACAATGTATGATCCTCGCTTGTTAGCTATGCATTACAGACCGTCCTCACAAGCACCATTTGTGGCTGGATTTGAACATGTATGTGTTATTACTAATAGTACAATGCTGCAGCTGCAGGTGTATCAGCGGGCCACACTGAAATCCCCAAAATATGATTAATGGATTGGACACAAGAAGAAATAGCTTGCCAAAACTGAATGCCTTGAAGACCTCTCCAGTATTAATTTATTGGTTACATAAGGACTTTTATCCAGTGACCTCTCAGTGTGAACGATCTAAATGTAGCCTACTTTTTCATGTTAAAGGGCCAATGCAGCCGTTTTTATCTCAATATCAAATAATTTCTGTGTAACAATTAAGTGCCTTACTGTGATTTGTTTTCAATTAAAATGGTAAAAAAATATAAATAATAATAAGCTTCTTAGCAAAGAGCAATTTCTCAAGCAAGAATTTAGCTAGGACTGTCTGGGAGTGGTCTGAGTGGGAGGGGAAACTGAAAACTAGCTGTTATTTGCAGGGAGGTTTGGAACTCTCTTTCTTATTGGTCTATTAACTAATTTACCGCCTGGTGATATCACCAGGCAGGCCATCACACCAAAACAGACTGAAATTTCAGGTGGTCTTTTCAAACAGTAAAAGGGCATTATCATAATTTTCATAATTTCTGCACTGGGCCTTTAAAGGGCCCTACACACTTCATGCAAACTATGCAAACGCAGTGACTGAGTATTGTTTTCACACATACTTCTATGTACAGATGTAAGATCTTTAATTTGATCACTCTTTTGTTGCTGAGAATTGTCCTGTGCAGCAGGAAATGCAAACTTGTAATGTATTTGAGGTTTAAAACGGATTCTAAAGTTTGTAATTTCCACTTTAAAATGTCAGACTTGATTTGCCCTAATGAAAAATGTATCAACCCCTACAAAAGTTTCCATTAATTATAATACACGTAATAATTCACATTTCCTGTTGCTGCAGGATTATTTTCCTGCTGTAGCAAACTGTCTCAAATTAAGGTCCTACATCTGTACTTTTGTGTGGCAAAATTTGGCAACGGAACATATACGACGCTCTATTTGCGTGAAGTGTGTAGTGGCCTTAAGGCAGGTGCGCATCAGAACAGAACACAACATGCGCAGTTAAGCCCAACACTGGGCAGAGACGTCAGTTCAACATCTAGTTTTGATTTACATTTGGTTGAGTTGTCTACTAACGTGAATTCAACTTGAAATCAACAAAAATTGTTAAATGTAGGTTAAAAGTTGGCTGAAAAAAATATGGATTTCCATTACTTTGATTACTTTTTTTCAAATCCAATCAGTTTTCCACGTTGATTCAACGTCGTCACGTTGACTTTTTTGGTTGAAATAACGTGGAAACAATGTTGTGTCAACCAGTTTTTGCCCAGTAGGGAGTTGTAGTTTCCAACAGGCCAATGTTCTACATAGTTTAGCGCAGAAAAAAAACATGGTGATTAACTACAATGACCATAATCCATTGCGCGCCACCTTGTCCTGTCAGTGTTTCTTTTATGCTACGTAAAAGAGAGGGAAGAATGCACGATCAATAGGGATAGAGAGCGAGGTATCGCTACCTGAAAATACATGATCTAAGTGATTGATAGTTGTTATTCAGCAGTCATAAAAGTATGCCTTATTTACTTTGAAGAACTACTAAAATAGTGATTTTGTCAGACAGCATAGGCAGCAGCTCTATAGAGATGATGACTTGGAATGAAATAATAAAGTCATCAAATAAAACTAATGTAATATACACAACAACTGGAATATTTTATTGAAGTATAAATAAATGATGGTTAATAAGTGATAAGCAGTAATAGGCAGTCACTACCATCATGGGACTTTTATTACCTTTCGGAGTCTTTATCCCTCACTGACACCAATGACTGCACCTCCAACAACGCATCTGTCAAACTACTCAAGTTTGCAGATGACACCACTCTGGTGATGACTCCATGTACCGTGGAGAGATTGACCTGCTGGTGCCCTGGTGTGCAGTTGCAGTATCCTGGAACTCAACACAGACAAAACCGCCCCACCATCTCTCCCCCTCGAGATTGATGGCTCAGCTGTTCGCACGGCTGAATCATTCAAATTCCTGGGGACCATCATCTCCCACAACTTCAAGTGGGAGGACAACATCACAGCGGTCAGCAAGAAGGCACACCAGCGGATGTACTACTTGCAGCAGATGAGAGAACTCAATTTCACAGTCAATCCTGATCCTGTTTTAAGCTTCAATCGTTGAGTCCATCCTCAACTCCTCTATCACTGTATGGTTTGGGTCTGCGTTTGTCTACCCGCTGCAAGGGCAAACTGCAACGCATTGTCCGGTCTGCAGAGAGGGTCATCGGCTGCCACCTGCCTTCCATCGAGGTCCTGCACGACAAGCAAGCGTGCAGGAAAGATCATCGCCGACCCCTCCCACACCGGTCACCCCTCCTACCTCTGGTAGGAGGTTCAGGTCACTCATGACCAAAATCTCCCGCCACCTGAAAGGTTTCTTCCCCTGGGCTGTGGCCCTCACCAACCGGCCATATGGCCTATAGACTAAAGGACTATGCACTCTATGCTGCACATAGTCATCTCTGAACTGTACACAAAATAACTGCATTATTCTGCAATTGCACTCTGTTCATCTCTTTGCATGATGATATATTCATATTGATACTGTACATTTGTGTACATCCACTGTATATCAACCGTATACACAGAGTATATTTGTATATCTGTTCATTCTCTTATAGTTCTATGCTCACTTTAACCAGTTGTATATAATGTACACTACTTTTCAAAAGTTTGGGGTCACTTAGAAATGTCCTTGTTTTCAAAAGAAAATCATATTTTTTGTCCATTAAAGTAACATCATTGATCAGAAATACAGCGTAGACATTGTTAATGTTGTAAATGGCTATTGTAGCTGGAAACAGCTGATTTTTATTTTTTAATGGGAAATCTACATAGGCGTACAGAGGCCCATTATCAGCAACCATCAGTCCTGTGTTCCAATGGCGTTGTGTTTGCTAATCAAAGTTTATAATTTTAAAAGGCTAAAACCCTTTTGCAATTATGTTAGCACAGCTGCAAACTGTTGTGCTGATTTAAAGAAGCAATAAAACTGGCCTTCTTGAGACTAGTTGAGTATCTGGAGCGTTTTCTTTCGAAAACAAGGACATTTCTAAGTGACCCCAAACTTTTGAACGTTAGTGTATGTAAAACGTTGTTTAAACTCTGCTGTTTGTATTCTGTCTATAAATGTTGTCAATCACTAGCAGCACCATATCACTAAGTAAAATTTGTATGTGTGAATTTGCTTGGCAAATAAAGGTGATTCTGATGAATTGTTTTATTCTGTGTTGTTACAGCATTGAACCCACATAATGCATAGCGCATTTAATGTAAAAGTAAATACATCGAAAACCGTGATTATTTTTTTATAATCGAACCGAAACCGAACCGACCTAAAAAAATAAACAATATTTGTGCTCTGTTGCATGCTTGTGTGATGATCATGACATGCTCATGCTCTTTTCTCACTTTGCAATAGACCATGAAGCAATTCATATTGCTCATTCAATCAATAGATTTGAGTTGTTATTACTGTTATGTTTCGAAGGTGTTGCCATTTTGTCCACTTGAAGGTCATTTCCTGACTTTTAGAAATATCCTCTGGTCTTTGTGTAGCTACTTTTTTTGATTGTATGGGTATGATGCATTGACAAGGTATGGTGTGCTTGTTTCACTACTGTATGCAAAGAGAACACAAGGTACTGGCTTTGAAGTCACGTGACAGTAAAGAACTCTTGAGTTCCCTCACAAAATAACACGTCAAATGTGCAGTTTCAAGTGTGAAATTGGATTTTCACATTTAAATAGCTGTTTTCACGTGTTGAATTTACATTTCACACGTGAAACCATATTTTCACATGTATTAAATTTAGAGTTCACATGTTAACGCCACTTTTTCACGTGAGGAGAATACATTTTTTTGTAATGTCAGTTTTCACATGTTTAATACTTTCACGTAAAAATCGGAAATGCAGTTTTACATACATTTGCAGTTTCACATATGAAAGAATTCCACTTGCATTCTGATTTTCACATGTGAACTTGCAATTCCACATATGAAAGTGAAATTCTAATTTGCAGTTTCACATGTAAATCCAAAAGTATTGATAACAAAACAAAATATTGCAAGGAAATAATTTTAAAATGTGAAGAAAATGAATTGTAAGTGGATTTTTTTGTTTATGATAATGCGATTAAATAAAATGCCTCCCTCTTTCCTGCAATTTTCCTTTTAATGTGAACATTAAATGTGTGGGGAAAAAATGGCACGTGGGGATCTTTTTTTTCACATGAGGGAAAAACACCTCAAATGTACATGTGAAACTTCACACGTGTCTGACTCATGTCTGTGTTCATGTTTGCGTAGTTAAAGATAAAGAAAACATTTAATAAAAAATATAAATAGTGACACAAGTAATAAATACACAGTGAATAACAATAACGAATAAAAATAACATGGCTATATACAGGGAGTACCAGTAACGAGTCTGTGCAGGGGTACGAGGTAGCTATGTACATATAGTATGGGTAAAGTGACTAGGCAACAGGATAAATAATAGACCGTAGCAGTAGCGTGTGGCGTGTGTGCGCATGTTGTGTGTGTGTGTTTGTGTGGGCGTAATATAGTGTATATGTGTGCGTTAGGGTGTCAGTGTGAGTGTGTGGTTAGAGTCCAGTGTGTAACTGGTTCTGTACCGGTACCTTTCTGCGTTGTGTTCTGGTGAGGTGTAGGTGGAAGGGAAGGATCTAGACACAATTCTGCCGGTTGTCTCGCCTTTTAATGACTGCATGGAATGGATACAAATGCAAGGCAAACGTTAATGCTGCCATCTGGACTCTCGTACACAAGTTTGCCACTCCTCATCACGCTTTGAGCAAACTCCACATCAACAAAAATGCATTGTACAAAATATACATGTTAATATTTTCAAAAGACTCATTTCATTTTTATAAAACATTGTACACCAATACACTAATAATTTGCTAATAAGTGCTAAATATTTATTTGAGTGTACTATTGTACCATTATACCTGAGGCATACTAATAAGGCAACAATGCCATTTTTGACATGACTGGACAGGTAACATTTTTACATTTACATTTTAGTCATTTAGCAGACGCTCTTATCCAGAGCGACATACAGGAGCAATTAGGGTTAAGTGCCTTGCTTAAGGACACATCGACAGATTTTTCACCTAGTCGGCTCGGGGATTAGAACCAGCGACCTTTCGGTTACTGGCACAACGCTCTTACTCACTAAGCTAACAAAATGAACGACTGCTAACTAGGCACATTAAACATGCAATACAAAAGTCACATTTCACAACATACTGGCATGGAATGGATACAAATGCAAGACAAACGTTAATCTTCAGAGAACTCACGCTGTCTTCACCTGAAAGAGACCCTCTCCCGTAACCAAAGCTAACGGTAGCTAGGCTAGCCTTGCAAAGTTGCAATCAAAGTTGCACTCGAAAATTATCCCCATTCACGTTAATCTATATTCTTACAAACAGTAGTGCAACAATACTAAATCAATGCCGATATAATTTTTGCTTGTCTTTTTTGTGCATTTGTGAACATGTGCATTCAAAAAACCGGATCATACATAAACACATACATTTTACATTTACATTTTAGGCATTTAGCAGACGCTCTTATCCAAAGCGACTTAGTTAGTGAGTGCATACATTATTTAATTTTTTTCATACTGGCCCCCCGTGGGAATCGAACCCATACCTCTCCTCATCACGCTTTGAGCAAACTGAAGAGTAAAAACATGGTTACCGTTGATGACATCACAACATTAACACAATTTAGAAAATAACTACATTAAAATAGTTCACTCTTGAAAGTAGTGTAATACATCTCAAAATAACCCTAAAATAGTAAATGAAAATAAATACTTGAAGCTCTTGACCCGCTCCACTACAGCCCCATCGATGTGGATCGCGCTCGCCCCTTTGTTTCCTGTAGTCCATGATCAGCTCCTTTGTCTTGCTGACGTTGAGGGAGAGGTTGTTGTCCTGGCACCACACTGCCAGGTCTCTGACCTCGTCAGCAAACTTGATGATGGTGTTGGAGTCGTGCGTGAACAGGGAGTAGAGGAGGGGACTAAGCACACACCCCTGCGGGGCCTGTGTTGATGGTCAGCATGGTCGATGTGTTGTTGCCTACCCTCACTGCCTGGGGGTGGCCCATCTGGAAGTCCAAGATCCAGTTACAGAGGGAGGTGTTCAGAGATTGCATTATCTGTTGGGGCGTTATGCTAATTATAGTGGGTCCATGGCGTTATGCTAATTATAGTGGGTCCAGGGTGTCTCGGATGATGGTGTTGATATGAACCATTACCAGCCTTTCAAAACATTTAATGGCTATAGATGTGAGTGCTACGGGGCGATAGTCTTGTTTGTTTATGGCCCTATACAGCTCTGTGAGTGCGGTCTTAGTGTCAGCATCGGTTTGTGGTGGTAAATAGACAGCATTATTCTAAAATGGATTAAATAAAATACAAAATCCTCAGCAATCTACACATAATACCCTATAATGACAAAGCGAAAACAGGATTTTAGAAATTTTAGCAAATGTATTCAAAATAAAAAACGGATACCTTATTTACATAAGTATTCAGACCCTTTGCTATGAGACTCAAAATTGAGCTGAGGTGCATCCTGTTTCCATTGATCATCCTTGATGTTTCTACAACTTGATTGGAGTCCACCTGTGGTAAATTCAATTGATTTGAAATTATTTGGAAAGGCACACACCTGTGTGTGTGTGTGTGTGTGTGTGTGTGTGTGTATATACGGTCCCACAATTGGCAGTGCATGTCAGAGCAAAAACCAAGCCATGAGGTCGAAGAGCTCTGAGACAGGATTGTGTCGAGGCACAGATCTGTGGAAGGGTACCAAAACATTTCCTTCGACCTCATGGCTTGGGCCTTGGTCAGAGAGGTGACCAAGAACCCGATGGTCACTCTGACAGAGCTCCAGAGTTCCTCTGTGGAGATGGGAGAACCTTCCAGAAGGACAACCATCTCTGCAGCACTCCACCAATCAGGCCTTTATGGTAGAGTGGCCAGACAGAAGCCACTCCTCAGTAAAAGGCACATGACAGCCCGCTTGGAGTTTGCCAAAAGGCACCTAAAGACTCTCGGACCATGAGAAACAAGATTCTCTGGTCTGATGAAACCAAGATTGAACACTTTGGCCTCAATGCCAAGCGTCACGTCTGGAGGAAACGTGGCACCATCCCTACGGTGAAGCATGGTGGTGGCAGCATCATGCTGTGGGGATGTTTTTCAGTGGCAGGGACTGGGAGACTAGTCAGGATCGAGGGAAAGAGGAATGGAGCAAAGTACACAGATCCTTGATGAAAACCTGCTCCAGAGAACTCAGGACCTCAGACAGGGGCGAAGGTTCACCTTCCAACAGGACAACGACCCTAAGTACACAGCCAAGACAACGCAGGAGTGGCTTCTGGAGAAGTCTCTGAATGTCCTTGAGTGGCCCAGCCAGAGCCCGGTCTTGAACCCGAACGAACATCTCTGGAGAGACCTGAAAATAGCTGTGCAGCTACTCTCTCTATCCAACCTGACAGAGCTTGAGAAGATCTGCAGAGAAGACTGGAAGAAACTCCCCAAATACAGGTGTGCCAAGCTTGTTGCGTCATACCCAATATGAATCAAGGCTGTAATCGCTGCCAAAGGTGCTTCAACAAGTACAAAAGTTTGGAGACCTACTCATTTCAGGGTTTTTCTTTATTGTAGAATAATAGTGCAGACATCAAAACTATGAAATAACACACGTGGAATCATGTAGTAAACCAAAAAGTGGTCAGTGTCTGCTGGGTCAGTCATGGCCAGTTCATACTATCACGTTTCAGGAGAAGACCCAGATGCAGACAGTGTCGAAGTAACAAAAGTTTATTACATAAAAGAGGGGGCAGGCAAAAGACCGGTCAAGGGCAGGCAGAGGTCAGTAATCCAGATCGGAGTCCAAAAGGTACAGAACGGCAGGCAGTCTCAGGGTCAGGGCAGGCAGAATGGTAAAAACTGGGAAAACTAGAAAACAGGAACTTGAAAAAGACAGGAGCAAGGGGAAAAACGCTGGTAGGCTTGACGAAACAAAACAAACTGGTAACAGAGAACACCAGTATTAATACAATGGGGGTAATGGGGAAGATGGGCGACACATGGAGGGGGGTGAAGACAATCACAAAGACATGAAACAGATCAGGGTGTGACACTTTTCTCCTGTTGTAAAGAGAAGCAATGTGCTTAATATTAGGAAAGTTGATAAATAGAGTAGGCCTTTCCTATAGAAAGCTGCTGGGATCCTCTTTTTAATAGAGGCCATCACGCAATTGCATAGCCTATAGAAATGTTGCGCAACATGAGCTCATGGGCTCTCATTAATGTTTTTTGATTAGATTTTCGATCACATTTGCATTGATGTCAGAGTGATTAGAGGGACAATAGAGTGCTGAGTACCAGGCAGTTAGCAAGTTTGGTAGGCTTCTAATGACCATCAGCAGCATCAGAGCATGGAGAAGCCTAATTATCGTGACTAAACGTTCACCTGGAATTTGACTGCCGTCATGACTCGTGACCGCCGGTGTGGCGGTAATACGGTCACCGTAACAGCCCTAATCACACCCCTAGTACAGGTAACAATAGCCAGATTGTGTCCCTATGCCATTGTAACATTCATTAACAATATTGCATGCCATCATTCAGCACTGAAACCAGGGTCAGTTTACAGCAGAGGAGGCTGGTGGGAGGAGCTATCTACCTCATTTTCGAATGCTTTTAAAACACGGAAGCCAAACGTGGAAACTATGTATACAACTTATCATCATTCATATGCGCGCCACTAGAAATCCCTGCATTAGCATGTTTCTGTTAGCTGATAAATCATGACAAAATACACCATATTACTGTCCTGCTAATGTGCCTGGACCTTGTAGGCTAAACTGCCGAGAAAACCCCCATAACTGATCCAAATCAGGCAGGCTAGATTAAGATATTTCTAAATGAATATTCATTCAAAACGCCAGGCTTTGAGCTGTTATTCAAATGACATAGGCTATTCACTGCAGTTTACAGCCTAGTTTTGTACTCAATTGAAAACAAAAATCACATTCTTCATTACATTGTGTTGTTGTAGTCTTGGTAGGATACATTTCTTGTCCCTAAAAAACTGAAACAATAGGGTAGCTTTTCGAACTGCGTACCTGTGGGGACTGGGAGGGAGCGCATGTAGTATAGGCTACCTATGATTTCATTATCTTATAGCCTAAACCTTTTTTTATTTCGCTGTGTAAATTGACTGGATATATTCACTGCAGTATTAAGCCTAACATTGAGTTTATGAATTATGGGCTAATATGCATAAGCTTCCTAATTTAGGCTATAGGCTACATCTCGAGCCTGTCTGTCTTCATTGTTGTATTGCGCAATTATGCACCTGGCTTCTCTTGCCACGGCTATTCCTTTTAAATCTTGTCGAGTCCCAGGAAAAGCCACACTACAAACGCTTGTTGGACACTTATTTTGACATATTTTCTTTAGCCTACTAATAGCCTATTGGAGGAGAGATGCACGCTTGCGCTTGATAGCTGAATGTAAAATAGGCTACAGCATTAACAGGCGGAAGCCCATATTTTCCTATATTAGGCCTATCTTAACACCGGGCTACATCCTGACCTACACAATATGAGTGGCCTGCTAATGTACCTTTCTGAACCTTCTAAACTGTTGAGAATAGACCCAAACTGATCCAAATGGTTGCATAATCAGGCCTAGGCTGTTGGGCAGTTATTTCGGCATGAAACAAAACAGGACGTGTGAGCAGTTATTCAAATTAGCATACGTCACTGCAGTCTACCTATGGACAATAATACATTCCTGATTGCACGGTTGTTGTAGGCCAGGTATAGGTTAATTGTTTAAAAACGTTGGCCTAGGCAACAGGCCTAGGCCTATCCTGTTGCCTAGTCAATTTACCCCTACCTAATAACTTTATGTACATACAGTTGAAGTCGGAAGTTTACATACACTTAGGTTGGAGTCATTAAAACTTGTTTTTCAACCACTCCACACATTTCTTGTTAACAAACTATAGTTTTGGCAAGTCGGTTAGGACATCTACTTTGTGCATGACACAAGTAATTTTTCCAACAATTGTTTACAGACAGATTATTTCACTTAGAATTCACTGTATCACAATTCCAGTGGGTCAGAAGTTTACATACACTGAGTTGACTGTGCCTTTAAACAGCTTGGAAAATTCCAGAAAATGATGTCATGGCTTTAGAAGCTTCTGATAGGCTAATTGACATCATTTGAGTCAATTGGAGGTGTACCTGTGGCTGTATTTCAAGGCCTACCTTCAAACTCAGTGCCTCTTTGCTTGACATCATGGGAAAATCAAAAGAAATCAGCCAAGACCTCAGAAAAATTATTGTAGCCCTCCACAAGTCTGGTTCATCCTTGAGAGCAATTTCCAAATGTCTGAAGGTACCACGTTCATCTGCACAAACAATAGTACGCAAGTATAAGCATCATGGGACCACGCAGCCGTCAACCCGCTAAGGAAAAAGACGCGTTCTGTCTCCTAGAAATGAATGTACTTTGGTGTGAAAAGTGCAAATCAATCCCAGAACAACAGCAAAGGACCTTGTGAAGATGCTGTAGGAAACGGGTACAAAAGTATCTATGTCCACAGTAAAACGGGTCCTATATCGACATAACCTGAAAGGCTGCTCCAAAACCGCCATAAAAAAGCCAGACTACAGTTTGCAACTGCACATGGGGACAAAGATGGTACTTTTTGGAGAAATGTCCTCTGGTCTGATGAAACAAAAACAGAACTCTTTGGCCATAATGACCATCGTTTTGTTTGGAAGAAAAAGGGGGTGGCTTGCAAGCTGAAGAACACCATCCCAACCGTGAAGCACGGGGGTGGCAGCATCATGCTGTGGGGGTGCTTTGCTGCAGGAGGGCCTGGTGCACTTCACAAAATAGATGGCATCATGAGGAAGGAAAATTATGTGGATATATTGAAGCAACATCTCAAGACATTAGTCAGGAAGTTAAAGCTTGGTCGCAAATGGGTCTTCCAAATGGGCAATGACCCCAAGCATACTTCCAAAGTTGTGGCATAATGGCTTAAGGTCAACAAAGTCAAGGTATTGGAGTGGCCATCACAAAGTCCTGACCTCAATCCTATGGAATATTTGTGGGCAGAACTGAAAAAGCATGTGCGAGCAAGGAGGCCTACAAACCTGACTCAGTTACACCAGCTCTGTCAGGAGGAATGGGCCAAAATACACCCAACTTATTGTGGAAGGCTACCCGAAACGTTTGACCCAAGTTAAACAATTTAAAGGCAATGCTACCAATACTAATTGAGTGTATGTAAACTTCTGACCCACTGGGAATGTGATGAAAGAAATAAAAGCTGAAATAAATCATTCTCTCTACTATTATTCTGACATTTCAAGTTCTTAAAATAAAGTGGTGATCCTTACTGACCTAAGACAGGGAATTATTACTTTGATTAAATGTCAGGAATTGTGAATTGTGAACATTGTTAAATGTATTTTGCTAAGGTGTATGTAAACTTCAGACTTCAGCTGTATCTACCTCAATTACTTCGTACACCTGCACATCGACTCGGTACTGTTACCCCATGTATATAGCCAAGCTATCATTGCTCATTGTGTATTTATTCCCTGTGTTACAATTTTCTCTTCCAGCTTTTCCCTTGCGCAACAGGCTATAGGCTATACAAGCCTCTCCGCAATAGGCCATTCCTCTTCTCGTGAAATCCCAGGAAAAGCTATAGATTACAAAAGCTATAGGACATGTATTGTATACTAGACATAATAGCCTATTAGGTGAAAGAAGCAGGCTTGCTCTTGCTAAATGTTAAACAGGCCTACAGCATAGAGTTGGGGAAAGTTGAGGAGAGAGTGCAATGGTGTGATCACTTTTGGCCGGTTATGATAACATCGTTGCACTGATGCATTGCAAATAGTTGCACAGGACAAACCGAGAGATGAGCACGGTGAAAAAGAAAACCCAAAGGAATTCACAACCATTCGAAAAATGGAAATCACTTGCAAACCTCTTGAGCAATGAGGCAATGACATGCTGTAGGCCTAAAAGATGTGCAGGCTAAATGGTGTTTGTTGTTGAATTGCTACATTTAAATACGTTACTATATTATTTTTCATTAGGCCTACATGTACATCGAAGTATTATTTGCAGTTGTCAGTATGACAATGAACACACCCTGAAAGCACGGTCTGAACCAGTATCTGTGTGTTAGAGTATCTGCACAGTATAGGATGAGTTGATCAGTTGATTAACAGGTGTAGGTCTATAGAATTATAAACTTTCCTCTAGTGTGGATGCTCACAAACATTTTATAGTTATGTAGCCTATTGTTTATCATTATAGTTATTGGCTTGGTCGATGGCCCGGGCCTTAACTCTGACAACTAACGTTATCACAACAGCGGTTTGCTGTTGAGGCCCACTGTCGTGCCATTCATCTGCCGCCATCACCTCATGCCGAAACATGAGGTGATGGCGGAGATGAATGGCACGACAGTGGGCCTCAGGATCTCGTCATGGTATCGATATGCATTCAAATTGCCATCGATAAAATGCAATTGAGTTTGTTGTTCGTAGCTTTATGCCTGCTCATACCATAACCCCACCACCTCGGGGCACTCTGTTCACAACGTTGACATCAGCAAACCGCTCACCCAAATGACGCTAAACACGCCGTCTGCTGTCTGAAGAGCACACTTCTCCAGTGTGTCAGTGGCCATCGAAGGTGAGCATTTCCCCCACTGAAGTCAGTTACGACGCCGAAGCCACAGATTGCCAAAAGGATAACCTGTGGGCACTTACAGACCATATGAGTAAATGTGCCAGGAGTACCGTGGGGGCAGAGCATACACGGGTTGAATTTATGTTAATCTATAAATGTTTTTTTGGGGAGTCACGTTACTCATATGGGCAAAATTGTAGTGGGTCATTTGGTGATTTGGGTTTCTTGATGAAAATGTGATATTGGAACAGGCAGTACTCCAGTTAATATCTACTGCTGGTATATCTCTGTTCTATTTGGAATAGATTGGTCATTGTTAATATGTTGGTTTGAGTAGCAAATTATTCAGACCCCTTGACTTTTTCCACATTTTGTTACGTTACAGCCTTGTTCTAAAATGGATAAAATCGTTTTTTCCCCTCATCAACAATACCCCATAATGACAAAGCAAAAACAGGTTTTTAGAAATTTTTGCAAATGTATAAAAATAAAAGAACGTATATCACATTTACATAAGTATTCAGACCCTTTACTCAGTACTTTGTTGAAGCACCTTTGGCAGCGATTACAGCCTCGAGTCTTCTTGGGTATGACGCTACAAGCTTGGCACACCTGTATTTGGGAAGTTTCTCCCATTCTTCTCTGCAGATCCTCTCAAGCTCTGTCAGGTTGAATGGGGAGCGTCACTGCACAGCTATTTTCAGGTCTCTCCAGAGATGTTCGATCGGGTTCAAGTCCGGGCTCTGGCTGGGCCACTCAAGGACATTCAGAGACTTGTCCCAAAGCCACTTCTGCATCTTGGCTGTGTGCTTACGTTCGTTGTCCAGTTGGACGGTGAACCTTCGCCCCCAGTCTGAGGTCCTGAGTGCTCTGGAGCAGGTTTTCATCAAGGATATCTCTGTACTTTGCTCTGTTCGTCTTTCCCTCGATCCAGACTAGTCTGCTAGTCCCTGCCACTGAAAAACATCCCCACAGCATGAGGCTGCCGCCACCACCATGCTTCACCGGAGGGATGGTGCCAGGTTTCCTCCAGATGTGACGCTTGGCATTCAGGCCAAAGAGTTCAATCTTGGTTTCATCAAACCAGAGAATCTTGTTTCTCATGGTCTGAGAGTCCTTTAGGCAAACTCTAAGCGGGCTGTCATGTGCCTTTTTACTGAGGAGTGGCTTCTGTCTGGCCATTCTACCATAAAGGCCTGAGTGGTGGAGTGCTGCAGAGATGGTTGTCCTTCTGGAAGGTTCTCCCATCTCCACAGAGGAACTCTGGAGCTCTGTCAGAGTGGCCATCGGGTTCTTGGTCAACTCCCTGACCAAGGCCCTTCTCCCCCGATTGCTCAGTTTGGTCAGGCGGCCAGCTCTAGGAAGAGTCTTGGTGGTTTTGAACTTCTTCCATTTAAGGATGGAGGAGGCCACTGTGTTCTTGGAACTTCAATGCTGCAGAACTGTTTTTGTACCCTGCCCCAGATCTGTGCCTCGACACAATCCTGTCTCAGAGCTCTACGGACAATTCCTTTGACCTCATGGCTTGGTTTCTGCTTTGACATACAAAATGAACAGCGCAATAAAGATGGACACTTTATAGAAGTTGTTTCAAACATAATACTCATCATGTATTAGACATTTTTGATAAAAAGATTGTTGGGGCTGTTAGACTTCAGTGCGGCTTTTGACTATCGATTATAGTCTGCTCCTGGAAAAAAATTATGTGTTATGGCTTTACACCCCCTTCTATATTGTGGATAGAGAGTTACCTGTCCAACATAATCCAGGTAGAATCAGGAATTCCCCAGGGCAGCTGTCTAGGCCCTTTACTTTTTTCAATCTTTACTAACGACATGCCACTGGCTTTGAGTAAAGCCAGTGTGTCTATGTATGCGGGTGACAACACTATACATGTCAGCTACTACAGTGACTGAAATGACTGCAACACTTAACAAAGAGCTGCAGTTAGTTTCAGAATGGGTGGCAAGGAATAAGTTAGTCCTAAATATTTCAAAAACTAAAAGCATTGTATTTGGGACAAATCATTCACTAAATCCTAAACCTCAACTAAATATTGTAATGAATCATGTGGAAATTGAGCAAGTTAAGGTGACTAAACTGCTTGGAGTAACCCTGGATTGTAAACAGTCATGGTCAAAACATATTGATACAACAGTAGCTAAGATGGGGAGTAGTCTGTCCATAATAAAGCACGGCTCCGTCTTCTTAACAGCACTATCAACAAGGCAGGTCCTACAGGCCCTAGTTTTGTCGCACCTGGACTACTTTTCAGGTACCACAAAGAGGGACTTAGGAAAATTACAATTGGCTCAGAACAGGGCAGCACGTCTGGCCCTTGGATGTACACAGAGAGCTAACATTTAATAATATGCATGTCAATCTCTCCTGGCTCAAAGTGGAGGAGAGATTGACTTCATCACTACTTGTATTTATGAGAGGTATTGACATGTTGAATGTACCGAGTTGTCTGTTTTGAACTCCTGGCACACAGCTCAGACACCCATGCATACCCCACAAGACATGCCACCAGAGGTTTCTTCACAGTCCCCAAGTCCAGAACAGACTATGGGAGGTGCACAGTACTACATAGAGCCATGACTACATGG
Organism: Coregonus clupeaformis; assembly: GCF_020615455.1. Classification (NCBI taxonomy): domain Eukaryota; kingdom Metazoa; phylum Chordata; class Actinopteri; order Salmoniformes; family Salmonidae; genus Coregonus; species Coregonus clupeaformis. The sequence goes on along the minus strand of NC_059221.1, from coordinate 7,993,386 downwards.
AACTCTATTGCACATCAGGTAACTGATGCAAGCAGTAGAATCAGATTTAAAAAACAGATAAAGATACACCTTATGGAGAAGCGGGGACTGTGAAGCAACACAAACATAGGCACAGACACATGCATACACACACGATAACATGGATTTTGTGTTGTAGATACAGTGGGGAGAACAAGTATTTGATACACTGCCAATTTTGCAGGTTTTCCTACTTACAAAGCATGTAGAGGTCTGTAATTTTTATCATAGGTACACTTCAACTGTGAGAGACGGAATCTAAAACAAAAATCCAGAAAATCACATTGTAAGATTTTTAAGTAATTAATTTGCATTTTATTGCATGACATAAGTATTTCATACATCAGAAAAGCAGAACTTAATATTTGGTACAGAAACCTTTGTTTGCAATTACAGAGATCATATGTTTCCTATAGGTCTTGACCAGGTTTGCACACACTGCAGCAGGGATTTTGGCCCACTCCTCCATACAGACCTTCTCCAGATCCTTCAGGTTTCGGGGCTGTGGCTGGGCAATACGGACTTTCAGCTCCCTCCAAAGATGTTCTATTGGGTTCAGGTCTGGAGACTGGCTAGGCCACTCCAGGACCTTGAGATGCTTCTTACGGAGCCACTCCTTAGTTGCCCTGGCTGTGTGTTTCGGGTCGTTGTCATGCTGGAAGACCCAGACACGACCCATCTTCAATGCTCTTACTGAGGGAAGGAGGTTGTTGTCCAAGATCTCGCGATACATGGCCCCATCCATCCTCCCCTCAATACGGTGCAGTGGTCCTGTCCCCTTTGCAGAAAAGCATCCCCAAAGAATGATGTTTCCACCTCCATGCTTCACGGTTGGGATGGTGTTCTTGGGGTTGTACTCATCCTTCTTCTTCCTCCAAACACGGCGAGTGGAGTTTAGACCAAAAAGCTCTATTTTTGTCTCATCAGACCACATGACCTTCTCCCATTCCTCCTCTGGATCATCCAGATGGTCATTGGCAAACTTCAGACGGGCCTGGACATGCGCTGGCTTGAGCAGGGGGACCTTGCGTGCGCTGCAGGATTTTAATCCATGACGGCGTAGTGTGTTACTAATGGTTTTCTTTGAGACTGTGGTCCCAGCTCTCTTCAGGTCATTGACCAGGTCCTGCCGTGTAGTTCTGGGCTGATCCCTCATCTTCCTCATGATCATTGATGCCCCACGAGGTGAGATCTTGCATGGAGCCCATGACCGAGGGTGATTGACCGTCATCTTGAACTTCTTCCATTTTCTAATAATTGCGCCAACAATTTGTTGCCTTCTCACCAAGCTGCTTGCCTATTGTCCTGTAGCCCATCCCAGCCTTGTGCAGGTCTACAATTTTATCCCTGATGTCGTTACACAGCTCTCTGGTCTTGGCCATTGTGGAGAGGTTGGAGTCTGTTTGATTGAGTGTGTGGTCAGGAGTCTTTTATACATGTAACGAGTTCAAACAGGTGCAGTTAATACAGGTAATGAGTGGAGAACAGGAGGGCTTCTTAAAGAAAAACTAACAGGTCTGTGAGAGCCAGAATTCATACTGGTTGGTAGGTGATCAAATACTTATGTCATGCAATAAAATGCAAATTAATTACTTAAAAATCATACAATGTGATTTTCTGGATTTTTGTTTTAGATTCCGTCTCTCACAGTTGAAGTGTACCTATGATAACAATTACAGACCTCTACATGCTTTGTAAGTAGGAAAACCTGCAAAATCGGCAGTGTATGAAATACTTGTTCTCCCCACTGTATGTGGTAGTGGAGTATTGGCCTGAGGGCACACACTTAGTGTGTTGTCAATTCTGTAAGAATGTAATGTAATGTTTTTAAAATGGTATAACTGCCTTAATTTTGCCGGATCTCAGGAAGAGTAGCTGCTTCTTGGCAGCATCTAATAGGGATCCATAATAAATACAAATACAAATCGACTATAGCTCAGCCTTCAACACCATAGTACTCTCCAAGCTCATCATCAAGCTCGGGGCCCTGGGTCTGAACCCGGCAATGTGCAACTGGGTCCTGGAATTCCTGACGGGCCTCCCCAGGTGGTGAAGGTAGGAAACAACACCTCCACTTCGCTGATCCTCAACACATGGGCTCCACAAGGGTGCGTGCTCACCCCCCTCCTGTACTCCCTGTTCACCCATGACTGCCTGGTCACGCACACCTCCAACTCAATCATCAAGTTTGTAGATGACACAACAGTAGTAGGCCTGATTACCAACGATGACGAGACAGCCTACAGGGAGGAGGTGAGGGCCCTGGCGGAGTGGTGCCAGGAATATAACCTCCCCCTCAACGTCAACAAAATGAAGGAGCTGATTGTGGACTTCAGGAGACAGCAGAGGATGCATTCCCCTATCCACATCCACGGGACAGCAGTGGAGAAATTGAAAAGCTTACATTTCCTCGGAGTACAATCTGAAATGGTCCACCCACACAGAAGAAGGCGGTGAAGAAGGCTGAATAAATTTGGCTTGGCCCCTAAGACCCTTTCAAACTTTTACAGATGCACAATTGAAAGCATCCCGTTGGGCTGTATCACTGTCTGGTACGGCAACTGCACCGCCGCAACCGCAGGGCTCTCCAGAGGGTGGTGCAGTCTGCCCAACCCATCGCCGGGGGCACACTGCCTGCCCTCCAGGATACTTACAGCACCCGATGTCACAGGAAGGCCAGAAATATCATAATCGACATCAACCACCCGAGCTACGGCCTGTTCACCCCACTATCATCCAGAAGGCGAGGTCAGTATAGGTGCATCAAAGCTGGGACCGAGAGACTGAAACAGCTTCTGTCTCAAGGCCATCAGACTGTTAAATAGCCATCAATAGCCAGCTACCACTCGGTTACTCAATCCTGCACCTTAGAGGCTGCTGCCCTATGTACATAGACATATAATCACTGGTCACTTTTATAATGTTTACATACTGCTTTACTCATTTCATATGTATATACTGTATTCTGCTGTATTTTAGTCAGTGCCATTCCGACATTGCTCATCCTAATATTTATATATTTCTTAAATCCATTCTTTTACTATTAGATTTGTGTGTATTGTTGTGAATTGTTAGATACTACTGCACTATTGGAGCTAGGAACACAAGCATTTCGCTACACCCGCAATAACATCTGCTAAATATGTGTATATGACCAATAACATATTATTCGATTTGAATGACGTGTCTTGCTTAAACGGTGTAGGAGGAGTAGCGTTCCAAATAAAATAATAATAACTAGATTGTAATTGTACATGAAGTACAATTGAGCCCTACAGACGAAGAACCATATGTGCATCATTCCCCATTTTCAGATAATCAATAAATATATATATTGTTATGTGTACCACATCTGGAGTTTTACAGCATAAATGTGCATGTATCACACTTAACTATTCCTACTAGTATTGGGGTATGTATGTGTGTGTGTGTGTGTGTGTGTGTGTGTGTGTGTGTGTGTGTGTGTATATATATATACATACATACATACATACATACATACATACATACATACATACATACATACATACATACATACAGTGAGGGGAAAAAAGTATTTGATCCCCTGCTGATTTTGTACGTTTGCCCACTGACAAAGAAATTATCAGTCTATAAATTTAATGGTAGGTTTATTTGAACAGTGAGAGACAGAATAACAACAACACAAAATCCAGAAAAACGCATTTCAAAAATGTTATAAATTGATTTGCATTTTAATTAGGGAAATAAGTATTTGACCCCCTCTCAATCAGAAAGATTTCTGGCTCCCAGGTGTCTTTTTATACAGGTAATGAGCTGAGATTAGGAGCACACTCTTAAAGGGAGTGCTCCTAATCTCAGTTTGTTACCTGTATAAAAGATACCTGTCCACAGAAGCAATCAATCAATCAGATTCCAAATTTGAGTTCAGCCATAATATTTGTTGTAATATTTGTTCTATATTTTCAGGGGGATGAAATTTAAATTGTAGCCAGCTCTTCAATGCTTGTTTGAAAAAGAGAGATACTTTGAAAAAAATATCATTTTCAATTAATCGAAAAAGAAACATGGCAATCTGCACAAAGGCAAAAAGGCAATTTTTAAACAATGGATTAGCTTTTTTTTGTAATCTACTTGAGAACCATTTGGGTTCAAGTAACACTTTTGAATAAGTGATGCTTTTAGAGAGAGGTTTAGTGCTCTTATATTTAATAATCTCAACCCACCCAATTCATATTCATTATATAGATAGGCACGCTTTATCTAGTCTGGTTTAGCATCCCAGATAAAGCGAAAAAATATTTTGCTCATATGATTTGAAAAACAAATCATCAGGAGTAGGCAGCGCCATAAGTAAGTGAGTAAACTGAGATATGACAAAGGAGTTAATCAGGGCAATTTTTCCATTATGGAGAGCTCATTTATATATTTTGTGATATGAATACCAAGTATGTCTACTTCACCGTCAGCCCATTTTATAGGTAAACTGCAGGATAATGTAAATCTTGTATTTTTTAAAGATCCAATACGTAATATTGTACACTTATTATAATTAGGTTTTAGTCCAGTAAAGTTATATAGATCTTCTTTGAGACATTGCAGGGATCTAGCTTGCGGACTTAATATAAAACTTGAGTCATCGGCATACATGGACACCTTTGTTTTTAAGCCTTGGATTTCTAATCCTCTAATGTTGTTATTTGATCTGATTTTAATAGCTAGCATTTCGATGGCCATAACAAATGGATATGGTGACAGCGGACACCCATGTTTAACTCCTCTTGACAATTCAAAACTCTCTGAGAAGTAGCAGCGATTTACTATTTTACACCTGGGGTTGCTATACATTACATTTACCCTTTTTTATAAGAGAATCACCGGCATTGAAAGAATCCAGGCATTTATAAATAAATACATTATTTTTCAAAATGTGCTATAAAACCAGGACTGGCTTATTATATGTTTCATGATGTTCTATTATTTCTAGTAGTTGTCGTATATTATCTCCAATGTATCGTCCATGTAAAAAACCTGTCTGATCAGGATGAACAATACCTGGTAAAACCTTTTTAATTCTGAGTGCTATGCATTTCGCTAGTATTTTTGCATCACAACATTGAAGTGAAAGAGGCCTCCAGTTTTAAGATAGACTGGATCTTTATATTTGCCATCTGGGTCTTGTTTTAATAATAGTGAAATCAGACCTTCCTGCTGAGTACCTGACAGACTACCATTTCTATAGGATTAGTTAAAACAAGCTAACAATGGAGCTTTAAGTATATCAAAAAAGGCTTGATATACCTCTACTGGTATGCCATCAAGCCCTGGGGTTTTTCCACACTGAAAGGATTTAATAGCCTCAAAAAGTTATTCCTCTGTAATTTGGCCTTCGCACTGATCTTTCTGTACATTTGTTAATTTTCCATTTTTATAATTTGGAAAGAATTCCTTACAGTAATCGTCATTCAGTGGGTGAGGATGAGACGGAAAAGAGAACATCTGCTTAAAATATTTAGCTTCCTCCTTTTTAAAATATAATTTTGAGAATCATAGATGACTGTCTTCAGTAACTAGATTCTGCAAATTATTTTTATTAGCGTTCTTGTGTTGGAGATTCAGGAAGAATTTGGTGAATTTTTCTCAAGTCCATCCAGTTTGCTTTATTTTTGTAATAGATTACATTAGATCGTTCTTGAATAAGTTCCTCCTGTTCTTTTAGTTTTTCCTCTGACTTATTTTGTATCTCTGTAGTATCGTTTTTATTATTATCTACCTGTACTATTAGTTCATGTATTTCCCTTGCTAGTCTTGTCTCTTTAGCCAGAAACTGCTTTTTTATTATTGAAGAATATTGAATTGAATGACCTCTGAAGGTACATTTTAAAGGTATACCAAATAATATGGGGATTTGCTGAACCTATATTGTACTGGAAAAATTCAGTTATAAATTATTTTGTCTTAGTTAAAAATAAATTGTACTCCAGTAAACTTTGATTACATTTCCAATATCCCCGTCCACGTTGAAATTCTATAAGAGTTATGTGAAGGCCAATTAGATGATGATCCGATCGCATTCTGTCTCCTATTAAAACTTTTTTAACCTTTCATGCAAGAGAGAAAGAGACAAAGTAGTCAAGACGACTTGCTTGATTAAGTCTCCTCCATGTGTATCTCACTAGGTCTTGTTTTTTTTGTCTCCAAATATCCACTATTTCTAATGTGCCCATAATATTTCTAGAGTGATTCCCTGTACGGTCCATTTAGGTACTTAACACTGTGTTAGTCTCCCACCATAATGATTTGATCATTTGTTGCCTGTAAATTCAATAAATTGGTATAAATATTTTTGAAGAAGTATGGATCATCCTGATTTGGACCATATAGATTGAGGCAAATCTGTTTTTCATCCACTTTCATATTAAAAAAGATCCATATTTGCACATTCAGATCGACATTTTTGTTAATTAATATCATCACACCTTTTCAGTTCCCTTGTCCATGACAGGAAATTATTTCACCACCCCATTCCTTTCTCCACACAACTTAATCTAAGGATGTAGAGTGAGTTTCCTGTAAACAGTGTATGTTATATTCCTTTTCTTTTAGCCACGTAAAGACTGATCTTCTTTTTTTATAATCTACTAAACCCTTACAATTATATCTGGCTATACTTATTTCACCCTTTACCATATCTAAATACTATTCTCAGTCTAAATTGACCATAATTAGTGATTGTAAAGTTATTTCCATAAGAGGTATTATGACGGTCAAAATGTACGATTTGAAATGTCTGATATTTAGAATTCAAGAAACCGGTTCTAGCATTATTTGTTTTATTCCCTTGCCTGTTTGACTGTGAGCCATTGCTACAGATGTTAGAACATTGAGTCAAGATATTATGTGTGTAGTAAATCTGAGTAGGTTGATGTGTATGATATTGGATGTGATTTAGTGAGAGTGTGTATGATGTCTGGGTAAGAGTAAGACTATAATGTGTGATGTCCAAGTAAATAATAACCCAGACAATTTGCATGGTTGAGCGTCTATGTGTGTAACATGAAGTGAGTATAGCCTTAATATTCAGGATGATAATTGTAATCCATATCGTATCACCATCATAGTTGCATCATAGTTACCTTTAACATAATTTTCAGAGAAAAACACATCCCAGCATTTCCATAGCAATTGACGTTTCACATGATCATGAGAGACCTTGCATTACTTTAGAGACGGCTTCACTACAGTACAAATGTATCCCGTACAATATGGTATTATTCCCCAATGTCCCTGTTCTGATATCTTGCCGTTGCTTGTTGTAAACATAGATAAACATGTAGACAAAGACATAGAAAAGATAGACAAACAAAAAAACATATTAAATTATAGAAAAGTTCTCGACAATAGGGAGAGAGGGAGAGGAGAGAGAGTGTGAGAGGAGAGATCAAGTGTGTGTATGTATAAATCCATATGTGAGCGAGCATGTAATTGAGTGCGTGTGTGTTCATATCAGATATTCTTACAGTTCCCATACCTTTTTTTCCCCCGTAACCTGATGTCCCATAGAATGTAGTACAGCCATGGTGTTATGGAGCTGTCTCGGAAGAGCTGTCCATCTATAAAGAGTTTGTCCACAATGAGAAAGGCACGCTTACCCCTCTCCCTCTGTTGCCTCTACAGGATAAAGCCTCTTGCGACGTTCATTTATCTCCCGGGGAAATTGGTCATTGAGACCGAATTTGGTCCCTTTAAGCTCCTTTCCCCTGCTTTTGATCAGCTCCTTTTGTTGGTAGTGTTCAAATTTTGCGATGAAAGGTCAGGCAACCTTGGTCTTGTCGCTCCAAGTCTGTGCACTCAGAGGAAAGCCACCTTGTTTACAGTCTCTAGAGGAAGTTTCAAAGCGGATTGCGTGAACTCTGATCGCCCCCTCTGGATTATTGGATGCGTCCTCAGGAATCCCAGAAAATATTAGATATACACGCATGCTATGGGTTTGTATGTCTAGTAGCAACTCACTCATCACCCTGTTTTCCCTGAGTAGACAATCCATGTTGGAATCGAGGGTTTTTACCTTGGCTGTGAGTGCCTTGTTCTCTCCTTGGAGCGTGAGAATTTCACTCTGGCTAAACTCCAAACTCCCCCTCAGCCAACTCCCCCTCAGCCCTGCTACCTCCTCACAACTTTTCAAGTGTTGCATGGATTCCAGCAAGAGCACTAGCCTCTACTTCAACGGTAAGTAAATTGTCCGTGTCTGTAGATGAATCTGTCTTTCTTTTTTTTGTCGGGTTAGTTTTTTTGTGAGGTAGCCAGATCTTTCCATGATGGAGTATGTTGTTCCTCCATAGCATAAAGCGTTGATACTCGTCGATTTCCCTCAGGATCTCCTTAGTATCCAGGTTGGCTCAGAACTGCAACCAGTTGTTTACTAATGTTTTTAACGATGCGTCTTTCCCACGACACCGTAAAAGCCGCACACCTGTGTGATCTGCTTTCGTGATTTCCTCATAGAAGCGTGATGCAGTCCGGCCACTTGGCTTTTAAGGCTAGCAGGTATGTGAATATCTCCAAGCTGTAGTATCCCCTGTCCACAAAGTCTCCCATAAGAATGTAGTTTGTGTCTGGAACATCTAAAGTGTTGGTCCCATGTTTCATGAGCTGAAATAAAAGATCCCCAACATTTTCCATACGAACAAAAAGCTTATTTCTCTCAGATTTTGTGCACAGATTTGTTTACATTCCTGTTAGTGAGTATTTCTCCTTTGCCAAGATAATCCATCCACCTGACTGGTGTGGCATATCAAGAAGCTGATTAAACAGCATGATCATTACACAGGTGCATCTTGTGCTGGGGACAATACAATGCCACAGATGTCTGAAGTTTTGTGGGAGCGTGTAATTGGCATGCTGACCTCAGGAATGTCCACCAGAGCTGTTGCCAGAGAATTGAATGTTAATTTCTCTACCATAAGCCACCACCAACGTCATTTGAAAGACTTCTGCAGTACGTCCAACCAGCCTCACAAACACAGACCACGTGTATGGCGTTGTGTGGGCGAGCGGTTTGCTGATGTCAATGTTGGTAACAGAGTGCCCCATGGTGGCGCTGGGGTTATGGTATAGGCAGGCATAAGCTACGGACAATGAACACAATTGTATTTTATCGCTTGCTATTTAAATGCACAGAGACGAGAACCTGAGGCCCATTGTTGTACCATTTATCCGCCGTCATCACCTCATGTTTCAGCATGATACTGCACGACCCCATGTTGCAAGGATCTGTACTCAATTCCTGGAGGCTGAAAATGTCCCATTTGTTCCATGGCCTGCATACTCACCAGACATGTCACCCATTGAGCATGTTTGGGATGCTCTGGATCGACATGTAGGACAGTGTGTTCCAGTTCCCGCCAATATCCAGCAACTTCGCACAGCCATTGAAAAAGAGTGGGACAACATTTCACAGGCCACAATCAACAGCCTGATCAACTATAGGTGAAAGAGATCTGTCACGCTGCATGAGGCAAATGGAGGTCACTGACTGGTTTTCTGATCCAAGCCTCTAACTTTTTTTTAGGTATCTGTGACATACAGATGCATATCTATATTCCCAGTCATGTGAAATCCATAGATTGGGCCGGATGATTTTATTTCAATTGACTGATTTCCTTGTATGAACTGTAACTCAGTAAAATCTTTGAAATTGTTGCATGTTGCGTTAATATTTTTGTTCCGTATAAGTAGGCTATAATTAAGCAATAAGGCCCGAGGAGAGGTGTGGTATATGGATACAGCCCTTAGCCATGGTATATTGGCTATATACCTCAAACCCCCGAGGTGCATTATTGCTATTATGAACTGGTTACAAACGTTATTAGAACAGTAAAAATACATGTTTTATCATTTCAGCCAATCAGCATTCAGGGCTCGAACCACCCAGTTTCAAATTAAGAAATAAGGCCGAAGAGGGTGTGGTATATGGCCAATATACCACGACTAACAACTATTCTTATGCACGATGCAACGTCGAGGTGCCTTATTGCTATTATAAACTGGTTACCAACATAATTACAACAGAAAAACTAAAATGTTTGTCGTACCCGTGGTATACGGTCTGATATATCATAGCTTTCAGCCAATCAGCATTCAGGGCTCGAACCACCCAATTTATACCTTTTATTCTATACTCTAAAATGCTGCATTGGATTTGAGGCACGACAGGGAAAGTTCATGTAATCTGCTGTATATAGGCCAACAAGACCTGAGCATGTAGGCAAAGTATCTCAATCAAACTGGACTATACTAGGCAATATCACAAAATGACTGTCATATGGGTGAAAAGGGTATTTTGTGTCCGTCATCCCTCCCCTTTGTTTGTTTCGACGCTCCTTTCTGTTTTTCCTTTGTAGCACTGATTCTGCAGATTGTAGCAGCTAGTTTGAAGAGTTTTACTTGCATTGCTGAATATGTAGTTGTCTCAAGTACTTTGATTGAAGACAGACCGAGAGAGACAGACCAAGACCGAGAGAGACAGACACAGAGCGTGAGAGAGACCTAGAGGGAGACCTAGAGAAAGAGGGAAAAAGACACGGAGAGACATAGAGCGGGAGAGAGACATAGAGCGAGAACGAAAGAGGGAAAGGAAAAGAGAGAGACCAAGAGACCGACAGAAAGAGAGATCGACAGAGAGAAACAGAGATCGACATAGCGAGAGAGAAAATGAGAGAGAGAGAGACAGACAGCGTGAGTGAGAGTGGTCAGTAACTCCACCACCAGCTCTACAGTAATCAGGGATCAGGTCTCTCACAGCTGGTACTTCTCTCATAGCTGGTACCTCCGCCCTCCACGTTTCCACCACACACACACTTTGCACAGACTCGCCGAGGACTTGATGTGTTCTTCTGGCTACTCATCCTGTCATCAGTAGAATGTTACATGAAGGTTGGCTAAACACACTGTCACTGTAGAAAGTAATGCACACAAGATTCTACAACAGGGTACCCAACTGGCGGTCCGCCGCAGCAATATTATTTGGCCCCCCAAATTAATTATTAATATTTTTTTCATATTTAAAATAAATAAATAATAATAATAACACTTTTGGACCTGAGATGCAAAAAGTTCCAAATGCAAGGTCCCAAGAAGAAAGTGACCCTACCTAAATAATGCAAAAGTTACATTTTAATGAATGAGTGAGAATGCAGGAGACTGTCAACTAATAAAGCAGGCAGCGGACCATTTGTGGTGCTGAAATGTAAAGCTGCAACCACAGCGCAATCAATAGGAGGTGCATGGTGCTGAAAATATAGCTTAATTGTTATGCAAGTTATTCACGTAAACAATCTTCATTTTAATTTGACTTTACAAACAATGAGGGCTTAATTGGAGTGTCTTTCTTCCGAGCCGAGGCCCATATAAAATAACTTAACTGGCTGAGGTAGGCTATTTGGCTTAACAACATCTTTCATAAAAAAAAAATGGCCTAATAGAAGTAGGATTTTTGTATTTATTAGGCCTACTTACAATTGCAACTAGCCAAAAAGGTAGCGTCCTACATAAAACAATTATTTAAAGAAAAAAAGCCAATGTCTGAATGTCTGTATCAGGAGTCTCGGGATAACCTGCTCCTGTAATAACAAAACAAACAGAAAATAGTCAGCATGAGACCTAAAATAGCCCTGGATAAGCACTAATAATAACAATGATAATAATAATCACAATAATGTTAGTAGCCTATATGACTATTTATTAAATACTAAGTTACTTTCTTAATGGAGAAAGTTGCATTTCCCCTCGGACAAGATCTTGTGGATGTCGGGTGAGAGGGATGTGATTTTGTGCAGGCAGTCCTCGATTGACTTATGTGAAAGCCGGTTCCTGTCGTGAGTCTTGATTGTGTTCATAGAGGATAAGGAGGACTCGCAGGTGTAAGTCGATCCAAACATTGTTAGCACATAAAATGCAAGTTTCTTTATTGTGCTGTATTCCTCTGAACATGCCACCCAAAATGCACACAAGGACTCAGCACTCCTGTGAGCATCCCTGATTTGGCTCGAGGTCTGGAATTCAATCAGCTCAGTTTGAATTGCGGCCTCCTCCTCCAGCGAGGGTATCTTTTTCTTAGCAAGAGAGGAGAATTCTCCACCTGGGCGGACTGTGAAAGGATCACGTACAAACGCAATGATATCCTTGGGCATGCTGTACTCTTCTAATCTGTAGGAAAAGTTTTCCCTCAGCTGCTTGATGAAATCTTCCATCACCTCTGTGACAATGCTGCAGCCTGGTCCCTCTGCCTGTCGTTTCTTCAGTGTGCTGAAGTGCAGTAGCCTTCCAGATGACAAGTCCAAATCGAACTACTCAAGCTTCGTAGTAAATGCCTCAAGTCTTTCCACCATGTCCACGACTGTTGTCCCACTTCCTTGTAACTGCAGATTTAACCCGTTTAAGTGACGGAATATGTCCGATTAAAAAAGCAACATTAGAGAGGAATTCCTCAATTTCATGCATGGAGGCGGCGGCTGGCTGTAGACGCAGACATGGGCACCTGTTTGACAGATGCAATTATGCCATCCATAGACTTGTCGGTAGCCAATTCCTCCAACTGTCACAATGCGCTTTTTAAATACCTCTGCGTCTGTGAAGGGCATGTTGTGTTTGGTTAGAACCCAGGACTCTTTTAGGGAAGCACTTGTGACCTGTTGTTGGGTCAGGCCACGAAGGAGGATTCTGCTGCCGTGTGTGTAGCTTGCAATTAATGCTTCAATTTTTCTGCGTCGGGCCTCTGTCTGGGGCGGGAAGGCCACTTTGAAAGTACCATGCTTAGATTCATAATGCCGTCTGAGATTTGAAGTCTTTGCAAACAGTGACATTTTCATTGCAAATAAGACACACTGGTTTGGCATTGGAGAAAGATGGGAAGATGAACGCATATCTCTCTGTCCATTCTTCCCTGAAACTTAAATTTTCATTATCCACCTATTTGATACATTTTGAGAGCAACATTTTCTCTTGCTATCAAGCTAATTGTTCTGAACGAATGTTGACATAAAGTAGTGTAGACTACAGTAGGCTACGTAGACCTGTTTTTCCCCACCAATCAATGCACAGAGAAATAGACAAAATAATAATTGAATAGACATTGGGGATTTTATGAGCTTAATCAGATCGAAATTATTTGATTGTCACTGAATTTATGATGTACTAATCAGATGTGTTAAAAATGTTGTTCAATTTGTAGTGTAGGCCTATTCATTGTGCTAATATTATATTCTAATTATGTTCTGGCCTGCCTACTATTAGCTCAGAGAAAATTTGGCCCGAGGCCTGGGATTGCCTATTCCTCTGGGGAAGCTTCAAATTCTAGTGACTCGCAAAAAATACGTGTTTCGACAGTCGAGGAAATGCCAAGGAAAGTGGAAGGGGGGAAAAGTAAGGAACTTGTCTGTCGGCCTTGCATTAAAGAATATAATTGGTTAAAGAAAATTGTGATAAATAAAGTATACCAGTTTAATTTAAGGACCAAAGGATTGACAGCCGTCCCATATAGATTGCAAAATAGCTGGGAAGAGATTTGACGTACCGATTCCATGGCATAGTGTTTATGAATTGATACGCAAAACGACGCCGAATTCAAAACTTAGAATTGTTCAATTTAAATTATTATATAAAATTCATGCTACCAATAGAATGTTATTTATATGGGGGATACAATCTACCCAGCTCTGCAGATTTGACTGCGACGAGACAGAATCATTAGATCATTTGTTTTGGTACTGTCCATTTGTAGCTTGTTTTTGGACACCGGTCCAGGAATGGCTAAAGGATTGCAATATTTACCTGGAGCTAACCCTGCAGAAAGCACTACTGGGTGATCTGAAAAGTCAGTCAATCGATAAATAATATAATAATACTTTTAGCAAAAAAATTTTTTTTAAATTTACGATCTGTAGAAACAATGAGAATAGAAAGGTTCAGAACTTTTGTAAAACAGCACAGTTAAAATATATGGCAAATAGAAATCCAATATGGATCGTGTTAAGAGATAGATGGGAAGTGTTGAATGGAGCTGAAGGATGGGACTAATAACAACAACTGATAACAACAAGATAACTAATGTAAAGCACACTGTGTCCATAATAAGTATATAGGTTGAGAGGGAAAGGGAAGGGAAAGGGAGATATCTAGTCAGTTGTACAACTGAATGCATTCAACTGAAATGTGTCTTCCGCATTTAACCCAACCCCTCTGAATCAGAGAGGTGCGGGGGGCTGCCTTAATCGACATCCACGTCTTCGGCGCCCGGGGAGCAATTAGGGTTAAGTGCCTTGCTCAAGGGCACATCGACAGATTTTTCACCTAGTCGGCTCGGGGATTAGAACTAGCGACCTTTCGGTTACTGGCACAACGCTCTTACCCACTAAGCTACCCACTAAGCTACCTGCCGCCCTTTTGTGAAAGCTTTTGTGAAAGAGCACAGTTTGAAAAATATGGCATATAGAAGCAAACCAGATGGACATCATGAAAATGATCGGAGTAAAAACAAACAAAATATATTTATTGTAGAATTTGACTGTGTCTGTAAAATGTATATAGTATGTCTGGGCTGGAAGTAGAGGCCTAAGCGTTGTTGTTCACTAGTTTACTCCAATTGGGTAAGGGGTGGTGGGGTTGGAAAGTAATGAAGGGAAATATAATTTAAAAAAGGATAAGTGTATGTACAGTGGGGAAAAAAAGTATTTAGTCAGCCACCAATTGTGCAAGTTCTCCCACTTAAAAAGATGAGAGAGGCCTGTAATTTTCATCATAGGTACACGTCAACTATGACAGACAAATTGAGATTTTTTTTCTCCAGAAAATCACATTGTAGGATTTTTTATGCATTTATTTGCAAATTATGGTGGAAAATAAGTATTTGGTCACCTACAAACAAGCAAGATTTCTGGCTCTCACAGACCTGTAACTTCTTATTTAAGAGGCTCCTCTGTCCTACACTCGTTACCTGTATTAATGGCACCTGTTTGAACTTGTTATCAGTATAAAAGACACCTGTCCACAACCTCAAACAGTCACACTCCAAACTCCACTATGGCCAAGACCAAAGAGCTGTCAAAGGACACCAGAAACAAAATTGTAGACCTGCACCAGGCTGGGAAGACTGAATCTGCAATAGGTAAGCAGCTTGGTTTGAAGAAATCAACTGTGGGAGCAATTATTAGGAAATGGAAGACATACAAGACCACTGATAATCTCCCTCGATCTGGGGCTCCACGCAAGATCTCACCCCGTGGGGTCAAAATGATCACAAGAACGGTGAGCAAAAATACCAGAACCACACGGGGGGACCTAGTGAATGACCTGCAGAGAACTGGGACCAAAGTAACAAAGCCCACCATCAGTAACACACTACGCCGCCAGGGACTCAAATCCTGCAGTGGCAGACGTGTCCCCCTGCTTAAGCCAGTACATGTCCAGGCCCGTCTGAAGTTTGCTAGAGTGCATTTGGATGATCCAGAAGAGGATTGGGAGAATGTCATATGGTCAGATGAAACCAAAATAGAACTTTTTGGTAAAAACTCAACTCGTCGTGTTTGGAGGACAAAAAATGCTGAGTTGCATCCAAAGAACACCATACCTACTGTGAAGCATGTGGGTGGAAACATCATGCTTTGGGGCTGTTTTTCTGCAAAGGGACCAGGACGACTGATCCGTGTAAAAGAAAGAATGAATGGGGCCATATATCGTGAGATTTTGAGTGAAAACCTCCTTCCATCAGCAAGGGCATTGAAGATGAAACGTGGCTGGGTCTTTCAGCATGACAATGATCCCAAACACACCGCCCGGGCAACGAAGGAGTGGCTTCGTAAGAAGCATTTCAAGGTCCTGGAGTGGCCTAGCCAGTCTCCAGATCTCAACCCCATAGAAAATCTTTGGAGGGAGTTGAAAGTCCGTGTTGCCCAGCGACAGCCCCAAAACATCACTGCTCTAGAGGAGATCTGCATGGAGGAATGGGCCAAAATACCAGCAACAGTGTGTGAAAACCTTGTGAAGACTTACAGAAAACGTTTGACCTGTGTCATTGCCAACAAAGGGTATATAACAAAGTATTGAGAAACTTTTGTTATTGACCAAATACTTATTTTCCACCATAATTTGCAAATAAATTCATTAAAAATCCTACAATGTGATTTTCTGGAATTTGTTTTCTCATTTTGTCTGTCATAGTTGACGTGTACCTATGATGAAAATTACAGGCCTCTCTCATCTTTTTAAGTGGGAGAACTTGCACAATTGGTGGCTGACTAAATACTTTTTTCCCCACTGTATGTGTGTATATATACAGTGGGGAGAACAAGTATTTGATACACTGCCGATTTTGCAGGTTTTCCTACTTACAAAGCATGTAGAGGTCTGTCATTTTTATCATAGGTACACTTCAACTGTGAGAGACGAAATCTAAAACAAAAATCCAGAAAATCACATTGTATGATTTTTAAGTAATTAATTTTCATTTTATTGCATGACATAAGTATTTGATACATCAGAAAAGCAGAACTTAATATTTGGTACAGAAACCTTTGTTTGCAATTACAGAGATCATACGTTTCCTGTAGGTCTTGACCAGGTTTGAACACACTGCAGCAGGGATTTTGGCCCACTCCTCCATACAGACCTTCTCCAGATCATTCAGGTTTTGGGGCTGTCGCTGGGCAATACGGACTTTCAGCTCCCTCCAAAGATTTTCTATTTGGTTCAGGTCTGGAGACTGGCTAGGCCACTCCAGGACCTTGAGATGCTTCTTACAGAGCCACTCCTTAGTTGCCCTGGCTGTGTGTTTCGGGTCGTTGTCATGCTGGAAGACCCAGCCACGACCCATCTTCAATGCTCTTACTCCAGTCTCCAGACCTTAATCCCATAGAAAATCTGTGGAGGGAGCTGAAGGTTCGAGTTGCCAAACGTCAGCCTCGAAACCGTAATGTCTTGGAGAAGATCTGCAAAGAGGAGTGGAACAAAATCCCTCCTGAGATGTGTGCAAACCTGGTGGCCAACTACAAGAAACGTCTGACCTCTGTGATTGCCAACAAGGGTTTTGCCACCAAGTACTAAGTAATTTCCCTAATTAAAATGCAAATCAATTTATAACATTTTTGACATGCGTTTTTCTGGATTTTTGTTGTTGTTATTCTGTCTCTCACTGTTCAAATAAACCTACCATTAAAATTATAGACTGATCATGTCTTTCAGTGCAAACGTACAAAATCAGCAGGGGATCAAATACTTTTTTCCCTCACTGTATATATGTGTGTGTATATATATATATATTTTTTGTATAATAATAAATACATCTAATTTTACTGATTGCATCAGTTACAGTGCATTCGGAAAGTATTCAGAACCCTTCCCTTTTTCCATATTTTGTTACGTTACAGCCTTATTCTAAAATTGATTAAAATAAAATGTCATCAATCTACACACAATACCAAAAAAACAGGTTTTTAGAAATGTTTGCACATTTATAACAAATAAAAAACATACCTTATTTATATAAGTGTTCAGACCCTTTGCTTTGAGACTCGAAATTGAGCTCAGTTGCATCCTTTTTCAATTGATCATCCTTGAGATGTTTCTACAACTTGGAGTCCACCGTTGGTAAATTCAATTGATTGGACATTATTTGGAAAGGAACACACCTGTCTATATAAGGTCCCACAGTTGTCAGAGCAATAACCAAGCCATGAGGTCGAAGGAATTGTCCGTAGAGCTCCGCGACAGGATTGTGTCGAAGCACAGATCTGGGGAAGGGTAGCAAAAATGTCTGCAGCATTGAAGGTCCCCAAGAACACAGTGGCCTCCATCATTCTTAAATGGAAGAAGTTTGGAACCACCAATACTTTTCCTAGAGCTGGCCACCTGGCCAAACTGAGCAATAGGGGGAGAAGGGCCTTGGTCAGGGAGGTGACAAATAAGCCGATTGTCACTCTGACAGAGCTCCAGAGTTCCTCTGTGGAGATGGGAGAACCTTCCAGAAGGACAACCATCTCTACAGCATTCCACCAATCACACCTTTATGGTAGAGTGGCCAGACTGAAGCCACTCCTCAGTAAAAGGCACATGACAGCCCGCTTGGAGTTTGCCAAAAGGCACCTAACGGACTCTCAGACAATGAGAAACAAGATTCTCTACTGATGAAACCAAGATTGAACTCTTTGGCGTGATTGCCAAGCGTCAAGTCTGGAGGAAATCAGGGCCCCCCTCATCTCCTGGCCAATACCATCCCTATGGAGAAGCATGGTGGTGGCATCATCATGCTGTGGGGATGTTTTTCAGCGGCAGGGACTGGGAGACTAGTCAGGATCGAGGGAAAGATTAATGGAGGGAAGTACAGAGTTCCTTTATGAAAACCTGCTCCAGAGCGCTCAGGACCTCAGCCTGGGGCAAAGGTTCACCTTCCAACAGGACAACAACCCTAAGCACACATCCAAGACAACGCAGGAGTGGCTTCGGGACAAGTCTCTGAATGTCCTTGAGTGGCCCAGCCAGAGCCTGGACTTCAACCCGTTCGAACATCTCTGGAGAGACCTGAAAATAGCTGTGCAGTTACGCTTCATATCCACCCTGACAGAGCTTGAGAGGATCTGTAGGGACGAATGGGAGAAACTCCACAAATACAGGTGTACCAAGCTTGTAGCGTCATACCCAATAAAACTCAAGACTATAATCTCTGCCAATGGTGCTTCAACAAAGTACTGATTAAAGGGTCTGAATACTTATGTAAATGTGATATGGCTGTAACGTAACAAAATGTTGAAAAAGTGAAGTGGTCTTAATACTTTCCGAATGCACTGTATTTAGCCATGGAGCACTTTCTGATTGGCCAGTGAGGGGCCAACCCTTGACATCCTCACAACTTGTTTATTTATACAAACCCTGACCTTTCACGCTACCATCAACTACAGCGCCATAATTCCGTTTGTGAAAATAGCAAAAATATTTCTGAACCAGCACTAAGATTTACCATTGTGTTAGGTTTGTTAAAATGGAGCCCAAAATCTCTGCCGAACTGAGAGTATAGAGAAGCCTGTGCTTGAAGGCTGACTGATTACTGGAATGTCTTCAGGTGTGTCAGTTCAGGGCTAGATGATTAGGAGAACGGCCCGCAGTAGCCCTAGTTTCAACTATCTGGCCAGGCCGGACTTATTTTTATTTTATTTGAATTTGCCCTGGGGCTTTTAGCTCCATCATTGATTCATGTGCTTCAAAAACCTGTACGTTTTTCTTATCGAAATGCACTGCAGCTAATTTTCTCTCATTCTCTCCTTTACAGTGAATAAGCACAAACCATGGATTGAGACGACGTATCATGGCATCGTAACGGAAAATGACGACAAAGTACTTCTGGACCCTCCACTAATCGCCCTAGACAAAGATGCCCCATTGCACTACGCAGGTGAGAGCTTTTTCTTCTACGGTCTCCTGGTATGACCTTTTCTCTGAACCCCTTGATTCATTGATTATTTTTATGTCTCTGTGTGCAGTTTGAAGAGTTGCTAACTGGTTTTAGCGCAAATGCTAACTAGCCTTAGTGCAATGACTGGAAGTCTATGGTAACTGCTAGCATGCTAGTAGATACCATAGACTTCAAGTCATTGCGCTAACACTAGTTAGCATTGGCTCACAAAACTACCTCTAACTTCCTTCATGCTGGATGCAGAGACATAAAAGGGGTATCCATGCGTTCATCTGACTCTGGGGAAGTAGATAAAGTGATTTGTTGCCAAAATCCCGAAGTATCCCTAAAAGGCCAAGGTCATCGGTGCTACTTCTGCAATATCCAGTCTTACACTCTACATTAATTGAAGTGGATATGCACCACCCAGTTTATGCTCCAAATCTAGCCAGGGGAGAAGTTGCATATTAGATTTGTTTTTTACGACACAGTGGTACGCAGCTGGTCCTCATATCCATCATAAGAACCTTTTCATATCCAGATCAATCAGAAGTTTCGCCTTTTAATGTTTATCTCCGACGAGGGGCACAATTTAAAGTGCGCATGTGCCAAGACGGCATTACGGTCGGGACTTTTTTTAATCACACAAGATTGACTTTGGCTATAGCGCTGGGGCATTGGGAATGGCTTTCCCCCCTTCTCTATCTCGTGCATTCTGTGATCTTCAGTACTCCCTACACAACTCTCCCATCTCCCTTATTTTGCCCTTGCCCCTTTTTTGAATTTACTGTACTTAATCAACTGAGATGGGTGAACTGTTTTTCCTCAGAGAAAACAACTCAAGAATATAAGAATTCTGTTACTGTTTGTGTTCTAGACCAGGGTTTCCCAAACTCGGTCCTGGGGACACCCCTGGGTGCACGTTTAGGTTTTTGCCCTAGCATTGCAAAGCTGATTCAAATAACCAACTCCCCATCAAGCTTTGATTATTTGAATCTGCTGTGTAGTGCTAGGCAAAAACCAAAACGTGCACCCAATAGAGAACTCAACGTGAAGAGGAATAAAACCACTATTCCCATTCATTGCACGACGATTGGTTCCTCTTGTAGTAAATTGGAGTTCAATAGAGCGCTCCGCGCTTTCCTTTCTTCTTTGTATGCCACGCACCCCTTTGATGAGGAAGGGAAATGGACAGTGTGTCCTGGCAAACTGGCTCTCCCAGGGGCCGACAATCTGGCCTCGCGTGGCAGCCGGGGTGACTGTCAGTGGTTTGCCAAACCTCCTCCTGCCAATCCCCCTCTGTGTACAAACAAGGCTCACTGCAGAGCCACTGTACTCGATGGGCCGGGCAGTGACGTTGGATCCACAGCGTGAATGTCTGTGTGAGAATGGTATGGTGGTGTGTGCCCTACATCATTGATGTGTGCATGCATGGGTGTGGTTGTGACATTCTGTGTCCATGTGTCCACACACAAGTGTGGGTGGGTTCACTGGGGCAGGGGCAGCAATGGTAGGTTTTTAAGCCCTAGTAGCAAGCTTGAAAATGAGCACAGCAGCCATAGAAACAGCCATGCCCTGAACTGCATTTCACGGACACAAACATGACAATATTTGCGTTACTTACTCTCTAATGTGCCTCTGAATAGGCTAGAGACATCTGTATAGGTTGGCTAGACGATTAAGCAAGCAACACATTCTCCTCAAATTCTCCTTTATTGAGCTCCTCAACAAATCATCTACTTCATGATCCAGAAGACGACATAGAAAAAACATTTGAGGGATACTATAGGGGTCTATATACACAACAACAGGCATCAGATATAGGTCAAATGAAGGTGTTCATAGATTTCTATAGGTGAATCACAGAATGACACCCTTACCTCTGAAATTACAACTGAAGAAGTGATGAATGCAATTTCTAGCTAATAAATCTCCAGGTCGTGATGGCTCAGTTGGTAGAGCATGGCGTTTGCAACGCCAGGGTTGTGGGTTCAATTCCCACGGGGGGCCAGTATGAAAATGCATGTATGCACTCACTAACTGTAAGTTGCTCTGGATAAGAGCGTCTGCTAAATGACTAAAATGTAAATGTAAATTTCCATCAGAATGGTATAAGAATTTATTCCTTTACTTGTATCCTAATTTAATTGGATCCTTAAAAAAGGTGAAGCCCCTCACTCATGGATGGAAGCCATCAATAATTGTCATACCAAAAGAGGGTAAGGACAAAGATCATGTCAGTAATTATAGGCCAATCTCAATTTTGAATTATGATTATAAACTATATACCTTCATTATTACCAAGAGACATGAAACCTTTATGCCTGATCTAATTGAGTTGGACCAAACCAGGTTAATTAGAGGTCGTCAAACCCAAGATAACATCAGAAGATATCTACATACAGTGGGGAAAAAAAGTATTTAGTCAGCCACCAATTGTGCAAGTTCTCCAACTTAAAAAGATGAGAGAGGCCTGTAATTTTCATCATAGGTACACGTCAACTATGACAGACAAAATGAGAGAAAAAAATCCTGAAAATCACATTGTAGGATTTTTAATGAATTTATTTGCAAATTATGGTGGAAAATAAGTATTTGGTCAATAACAAAAGTTTCTCAATACTTTGTTATATACCCTTTGTTGGCAATGACACAGGTCAAACGTTTTCTGTAAGTGTTCACAAGGTTTTCACACACTGTTGCTGGTATTTTGGTCCATTCCTCCATGCAGATCTCCTCTAGAGCAGTGATGTTTTGGGGCTGTCGCTGGGCAACACGGACTTTCAACTCCCTCCAAAGATTTTCTATGGGGTTGAGATGTGGAGACTGGCTAGGCCACTCCAGGACCTTGAAATGCTTATTACGAAGCCACTCCTTCGTTGCCCGGGCGGTGTGTTTGGGATCATTGTCATGCTGAAAGACCCAGCCACGTTTCATCTTCAATGCCCTTGCTGATGGAAGGAGGTTTTTACTCAAAATCTCATGATACATGGCCCCATTCATTCTTTCCTTTACACGGATCAGTCGTCCTGGTCCCTTTGCAGAAAAACAGCCCCAAAGCATGATGTTTCCACCCCCATGCTTCACAGTAGGTATGGTGTTCTTTGGATGCAACTCAGCATTCTTTGTCCTCCAAACACGACGAGTTGAGTTTTTACCAAAAAGTTATATTTTGGTTTCATCTGACCATATGACATTCTCCCAATCCTCTTCTGGATCATCCAAATGCACTCTAGCAAACTTCAGACGGGCCTGGACATGTACTGGCTTAAGCAGGTGGACACATCTTGCACTGCATGATTTGAGTCCCTGGCGGCGTAGTGTGTTACTGATGGTAGGCTTTGTTACTTTGGTCCCAGCTCTCTGCAGGTCATTCACTAGGTCCCCCCGTGTGGTTCTGGGATTTTTGCTCACCGTTCTTGTGATCATTTTGACCCCACGGGGTGAGATCTTGCGTGGAGCCCCAGATCGAGGGAGATTATCAGTGGTCTTGTATGTCTTCCATTTCCTAATAATTGCTCCCACAGTTGATTTATTCAAACCAAGCTGCTTACCTATTGCAGATTCAGTCTTCCCAGCCTGGTGCAGGTCTACAATTTTGTTTCTGGTGTCCTTTGACAGCTCTTTGGTCTTGGCCATAGTGGAGTTTGGAGTGTGACTGTTTGAGGTTGTGGACAGGTGTCTTTTATACTGATAACAAGTTCAAACAGGTGCCATTAATACAGGTAACGAGTGGAGGACAGAGGAGCCTCTTAAAGAAGAAGTTACAGGTCTGTGAGAGCCAGAAATCTTGCTTGTTTGTAGGTGACCAAATACTTATTTTCCACCATCATTTGCAAATAAATTCATTAAAAATCCTACAATGTGATTTTCTGGATTTTTTTTCCTCAATTTGTCTGTCATAGTTGACGTGTACCTATGATGAAAATTACAGGCCTCTCTCATCTTTTTAAGTGGGAGAACTTGCACAATTGGTGGCTGACTAAATACTTTTTTTCCCCACTGTATCATCAATCAGATTAAGGAAACCGGTACAGAAGCACTATTAGTCAGCTTAGATGCAGAAAAGGCTTTTGATAGTGTTAATTGCAATTATTTATATCAAGTGTTAGAGATTTGGTTAAAAAAATGTACAATCCATTGTTTTAAAACCATTTATCAAGAGCCCACGGCTAGAATTAAAGTCAATGGCCATCTGACAAATAAAATAATAACTTTACAACGTGGCACACAATATATTTGCCTTATATTTGAGCCCATAGCCTAAGCGATAAAGCAAAATGATGAACTACAAATCAAATATGAATCAAAGTTTATTGGTCGGGTACACAGATTTACATATACATACATACATACATACATACATACACACACACACACACACACACACACACACACACATACATACATACATACATACATACATACATACATACATACATACATACATACATACATACATGCAGTATCTCACAAAAGTGAGTACACCCCTCACATTTTTGTAAATATTTGAGTATATATTTTCATGTGACAACACTGAAGAAATGACACTTTGTTACAATGTAAAGCAGTGTATAACAGTGTAAATTTGTTGTCCCCTCAAAATAACTCAACACACAGCCATTAATGTCTAAACCGCTGGCAACAAAAGTGAGACAAGATGGCGTATTGAATAGACAGCGGTACAAATCACCTCAAGATAAAAACATAATATTCAAAATCAGTAAGTTAGACTAAATATTAGCATTTCATATATTCGCAGTTAATAAAATTCAATCTGGATAATAACACAAAACAAATCATAAGGTTAGAGAAATATATCAACAAATATTACAACTCGCAACACCCAAACATGTCGGAAGATAAACGAGGAGAACCAATAACCAAGAGAAAACGCGACTCGTCGACTGATACAGACGATTTATGCTTTTCACCACTGGGTCTGGTAAGTGTGGAAAGCGACCTGTTGAAGTCGATAAATGACAAACTGGGCATACTAGAACTGGTCAGTAAGGATGTAAAGGAGTTGAAAGCTAGTCTTGAAATGAGTGACGAAAAAGCAGCGATAATGGAGAAAGAAACCAAAAAATTAAAGTGACAGTCACTAAGATGGAAACGGACGTTAGGGAACTTAAAAAGGAGAACAACCTTCTGAGAGAAGCCTAGTACTTACGGGTATTCAGGAAAAAGAGGGAGAAGTAACTGAGAATATTGTGAAGGACTTCCTTCTTACAGCGCTGCAGATTCCACTCGAGGCTGTCGATAAAATCCAACTCGAACGTGTACACCGTTTCGGACAAAGAGGACAGAAATACGAGCGTCCAATCGTTGCCAAATTTGCTTTTTTTAAAGGATAAAGCAATGGTTAAAAGCCTAGGTAAAAGACTTGCTGGC